>NW_018108259.1:189533-192662 GCF_000183805.2 Loa loa
GTGTGTGTGTGCATTATGTGTGTGTGTGTGCGTGTGTGTGTATATATGCATATGCGTGTGTACGTGTATGTGGTGTGTGTGAGTGTGTGTGTGTGTGTGTGTACGCGTATGCTTAGATGTGCACCCATTTATGTCATAGGGAGAAATAATCGATGACCAGTTTGTAAATAATTTTTTTTGTTAGAGAATCGGCATAAATGTAATAATTTTCATCGAGTGCAATGGATATTACATGAAACTTTAACATAGCTACGATGACGAAAGCACAAACGATATAATTATCGTTTATTAGCGACGCCTCGTTTGATTGGTACAGAAGGACAATTAGGGAAAAGTAAAAGGAAAATGCGTATTTATTTGATTAACAAATCAGCTTTTATTTGCTGCGCATATTCCATTAATGATGCAATGGAATCTAATCACAAAGTTAATGAAAACGGAAGAATTGATTCGAACTGCCCACTAGCGATTTTTAAATCTTGAATTATAAAATCTTTTTGCCTGAAGGCAGTCTCAAAAGCCAAGCAGGTTTTGGAAAAGTCGGGTGTGGCGAGAGAGTAGTCTGAATTGAGTTCACACATATGCGGAGACAATCGCACTCAGCGCAGCTAGCACCAGCACCGTGGTTCAAACTCAATACCATCACCACAATCGTATCAGGCTTCCCTCCAAACACTGAGGTAAACCGTCTTGTACTTCAGGGTGATTGGTACCGAGGGGGTTTCTGGTACGGCACTACGACGGTTTACATCGTTCCCCTGCTAGAGGATACGACCAACCAAACTTGGCCGGGACCTAATCTCAGACCTTCCCAGGAGCATAACCAGTGAGCAATCGAATGCCCGTGGGTTACTCCTTTTGTCACCTTATCACCACACTGCGTATTATCCCCGCAGTCTTATTATATAGTGAATAGGCGACTAAATGCATGAAACAATAAGTTGTTTGTAGTAGAGATACAGACAATACTCTCTCATCGTTATGGTTGCTATTGGGATTTATTGACAGATGCAAACACCGAATCTTTTTTGCACTTCAGTGCCAAAAACCTTACGCATACCATTTATTTTTCACTAAGAAGTTGAAGATATTGTCGGATAACCCGATGAATCACCTGAATAATCGAGGAAATCGATAAATAAGAGTAGAAGGAATGATTGGCAATATTAATATTGTATTATTGATAAAGCACTTTTCAGGTTTTTTGCTACAAAATAGGTGCCAGATAGTGGTACCAAATATGGTAACAAATGGTGTAATCAACTTTTTTTTGGGTTAACTTCAATTTTTCCAAGAATTACCAATCATACCGTGTAATTATTATCTTTACTCAATTTGATTTTTATTTTGCATGCGCTCAATTTGACGTATGTTTTGTTCTGCGTGTACTTAATTTGATGTACGTTTTGTTCTGCGTATACTTAATTTGTCGTATTGTTTCATTTTGAGGTATAATTAAATGGAATATATTTTTCTGATTCACTAAGTAATCTTACTGTATACGAACTAATAAATATTAATTTAATAGTTTTGAATTAAACATTAATCATCTTAAAAGAGCATTTATTACAACGTTTTCAGGATGTTTGCAGATTAAATCAGGAATTTTCCGGTTTTTTGCAACGGGCAATATGTGATACCGTAGTTGATGATATCTTTCAAGAGTCGTAAAAAAAGTTTAATTAATAAATATATAAATAGGGATAAAAATGCGTTAAACTTAGGTTAAATTAGAAAGAATCACAGGCTAATTACAACTACCATCCATTTCCGAATGCTTCCTTAGTAGTTCCTTTTTAACAATTTCAGAAAAAATTGTGAAACTGAAATGGATAAGTAAGATTCAAAAGTTCAGAAAACAAGAAGGATGGGAAAGATTAAGTTAAGCTAAAATCTGATCACATACCAGTTAATCATTAGCAAGACGTGCTATATGATCATTTTCTAAAGCTTTCCAATTTGTACGATTCATTTTTGGAACTATTTAATTTTCCGATTCTCCTAGCTCCGTTACTGTTTTTCCATTTGTATCAAGCTAAGCAACAAATCAAGCGTGAAATACTAGTAAAAATATTGTAAATATTATATAAAGTTAAGATAATTAATTAATTGAATGGTGTAAAAATATCATTGCCTCATTTATTTGACGTTTATTAATTTATTCAGATAATTAATCTCAAAAATTAATCCCATCTTCCTAGCAGTATCTCATGTGAATTGATTCAGCCAATTAATTAAATCCAGAAATAAAATTTGATTTTCAACTTATTAATTCATTCGAATAAATAATTTTGGAAATAGAATTAGCTTACTTTTCTACGCCTGTCTTTTATTGATTACTTTACTCAAATAATTTCAAATGTTGAGTTTACCTTTACATTAAGAGGTTTTATACTAAATAACATTGGTAAATTGATTACAACAACTTTTTCATCATTTTGTTTAACATTGGAAATCGTATTCAGTGAGTTAAGATAATCATTTGATTATTGTCAAAACTTTCTGCGAGATCAAACTGATTATCATTTCTAGGTTAACAAATAATTAGGCTTGGAATATTATTGGGTGGTGAAAAATTATCGAAATTACATTTACTGAAATATAAACAAAAAAATCAAAAATTGAAATGATAAAAATGAATGAAACTCCCGAAATTATAGTAGTAACAGTTGAAATTCGGTGAAATGTTTTAGAAAAAAATGATAATTTTTTCGTTTTTATCAAATATTGTAATAAAATAATGACATTTATGGTAAACAAATAAATAAGTACTTGGGCAACTTGTTTCCTAATAACTAATATAAATAATTACTAATTAATTCTATGCAATGATTATTCAAATATTTTGCTGAATTTTTGTTTTTCATTCTTTTTTTTCTTATGCAAAGTATTTTGTTAGTTTACTATTATCAGTAATACATTCAAATTCTAAATTCTTGTCACAATAATATTTCAAATTTAAAATTTGAAAATTTCTAAACCAATAAATCTAGAGCTGGTATCTAAATACTATTAAATAATTTGTGTCGCGAATTTCGATTCGCGAGACTCTAACCATACAAATATATAATCAAATAAATTTCCTATTGTAAATCATCTAACCAATTTACTATGTTTAAAATAATCTCC
>NW_018108259.1:192682-197128 GCF_000183805.2 Loa loa
TAATGACATTTATGGTAAACAAATAAATAAGTACTTGGGCAACTTGTTTCCTAATAACTAATATAAATAATTACTAATTAATTCTATGCAATGATTATTCAAATTATTTTGCTGTAATTTTTGTTTTTCATTTCTTTTTTTTCTTATGCAAAGTATTTTGTTAGTTTACTATTATCAGTAATACATTCAAATTCTAAATTCTTGTCACAATAATATTTCAAATTTAAAATTTGAAAATTTCTAAACCAATAAATCTAGAGCTGGTATCTAAATACTATTAAATAATTTGTGTCGCGAATTTCGATTCGCGAGACTCTAACCATACAAATATATAATCAAATAAATTTCCTATTGTAAATCATCTAACCAATTTACATGTTTAAAATAATCTCCCATATGTTTCTTTTGTTATCTTTGTCTAACGGAAATTCACATCCTTATTTTAATAACAAAGAATGTCCAATTTGCATGCTAATTTTCCTTCTGTTCTTGTTACAATGCTTATTATGTAATTGGATCTTTACAGTTTCCTTTGTATCTAAATGAATACCCTTTTTTAACGTTAAAACCACTCCCATTTCCTAATACATATAAACCCTATGGTATTAACCGAGGTGAACTGTTATCAATAAATCGTCTACAACCTGTGTGCGTGTACAACCCAACTCAAATCATCGTACCTGAATCAACTCAATTCAACTTAACACTACTACAACTCGCGTTATATCGTTGGCAATAGTTGTCTCTTCTTCGACATCACCCTCTCAAACGAACCCTATCAATATTCGCTACAATTTGCATATGAAAATATTTATATTAAAGTTCTCAAAAATATCAATGATTATAGTAAATGAGAATTATGAAGCTAAGAAAGAACCTCAATTTAAATACCATTAAAATTTGGAACTCACAAAATTTGCAACCGTTCCAATTTTTCGGTTGATATAATAAAAAATTCCATCTGGCAATATTTGCCGCAAATATTTCATAAAATATTTTTCTCTTCTTAATTTTAATTAATTTCTTTTGGCCAAAAGCTTTCAAACATCATTAAACAGCAATATTTCATTGTTAAAAATGTATTTTAATATCTTAAATAAATTTCGAAGATTATAAAAATGAAAGGATAAATCTTTCGGATTACGGTAGGATACTGTAATTATAGGAAACAATATTTATTGTACTCGGCACAATAGCAAAATATGTTGTCAGATTTAATTAATTAGCTTGTTGATATTCATGCAAATTTGACATTCCATTGATATTTTGACCTTTGCTACTTAATATTTGGTTTGAAACTGCAAGTGATTAATGACGGAAGCAATATTTTGAGATGAGAATTTCATGACAACTGAAATTTCTTTACCCAAAATTCACGAAAATCATTCTTTTATTAAATTTGATTTTTGAATGTAATAAAAAAGAAGCAGAAAAAAATTATAGAAAGAGTTCGGAATCTTTAGCAAAGAACAAAAGATAATTTGCTAATATTTGACGATAACTGAAGAATTATGGGGATCAAAGATTAAAGGGGTCTGTCGTAAAAGCCGAAATAATTGTATTATGAAATTATTCATTCAAATAGTTTCCATTTACATTTGTTTTTTCTCTCTCATGCCTAAGGTCATGAGTCAGCTATCAAATCTTTAAATCGCCTAAATGAGCTTTATTTGAAATTGAGGTTTGCACATATCTAGATAACAACTAATTTTATGCACATTGATGGGCATACTGTAGAGATATCTGATCTTATAAACATGTTTATATCCAACATATTTATCCCTAGATTTCTGTTAATTATTGTATTTCTTTCCTTTCTCCAAACAAAGTATATTCTGATTGAAGCCACTTAATATAAATTAATATAGATATAGAGATTTCTCTGGTAGCTGTGAGTATACGTTAATTTGTCATCATTGTTTCTCCTTACACACTCCTTATATAAACGTTAGAAATCCTAACAGTCTTTACTTTCGTTGCAAAAATCTCATCTGTCGACACTCAAGTTCACGTAAACACTCTCCAATCCACTAATCCTTACAAAATCTCATCATTCTACTGGCCTTACCCTGGAAGTCATTCTATTGTAATTGGAATTATTTGAACCTGTCTTTACTGTATTTGGTATCCAGACGATAATAAAGGATAATCTGTTGTAAGTTGCGAGCACTAAACGAACCGATACACTGTAAGTCATTCCTTTAAAATTATAACAGCTTCTACAACGAACAATAACAATCTACATCACCTTCTTAACTCCCTTTCTTTTATTTTCTCACGACAAAATTATTTGGTGCCCGAGGTGAGGTACTGCGAAATTAACCATAACAAATAATTATAATTGGAAATCCCTATTGATATGACTTCTGTTATACTAGAGAGTATAAAACCTGTAAGGAATCGACTAATAAACATCCTCTAAGAAGTAAAAGCACTAGATGTCGGATTGTCAGAACAAAGTTTACCACGTTCAGAACAACTTCAAATACATGAAGCTAGAAAGCGACTTTTTGAAGAAAAAATTATGAGAGTACACATGTGCATTCAATCACTTCAAGAAGCAAATGACAGATGGATCGATTATCGGTCCCTTACTACATCAAGAAAAAAAGGGGAGGAAGAGAAATATCAAGAAGTAACGGTGGGAGAACAAGAAATTTTTAATTTAATACATGAAGCAAAAGAAGCCGTCATTACTTTTTTATCAAGAGGAAATTGACTCCGAAATCCAGAAATGAATACCAAATCCAAACCAGCAGCACGCATGACCAACAGAGATAACGAAGCCAACTCCACCTACTTATACTAATGTCAATCTTCCTCAATTATCTTTACCTGTTTTCAATGGCGATCCACGACAGTAGCTTTAACGCTGCTGTCCACTTACAAACCATCCCGGAAATCCAAAAACTAAACTACTTAATCTCCTGTTTAAAAGGATCAGCACTACAAGCCGTAAGAGGTTTTGATATTGCCCCGGAAAACTATGAAGTTGTGCGAAAGTTGTTGACCGAAAAATATGGAGACTCATCGATGACAACCAAATTATTATGCAACGCACTACAATCCATAAAACGAAACAAAAAGGAATGGATTGAAACCGTTGAAAAAATGGAAAGAATCTTCCGACAATTGGAAGTGCTGGGTGAAAATTTGGAACATTCCAGTATAGAAAGTGTAGTTGTAAGCCGACTACCGCGATGGATACTTGACAAAGTATACCATCAGAAAACTAACGATTCCCCATGGTCAATATTAAAACTACGAAGATTTCTTGGGAAATTAATACAAGTCAACGAAGAGGTAAGAAACCAGTTTACATCTACTCAAATGGAAAGAAAACCCATTTTGTCCAAATACAAACAAACTCCAAAAGGATATAATGAAACTTCAGCACTAGCAACAATTCATAATGAGAAGAAAATTCCTTATTCAATAAAGAAAAGGGGAGAAAACGAAACTAAAAGACCATGTACATTTTGTAATCAAGATCACTGGGATAGTGAATGTCAAGTATATCCAACTGTGAAATCTCGAATGGAACGTCTCAAGGAAACAAAGAAATGTATTGTCTGTCTAAAGACACATCAAGGCGAAGAATGTAGAAGAAAAGTAAAATGTTTTTACTGCAAAGCTGCTCATAATAGTGCGCTATGTGAAAAAAGAAATTAATTACATCAGAGCAAAACTTCAAGTCTCAACATGAGCCAAACAAATGAAGAAATCAGCAAATCAGAAGATTATTCGACTAGCTACAATCCGACAATGGTCGCTCAAACTAATGCGATAACGAAAAAACAAAATAAAGAAACTCTGTTATTATGCAAGGAAATAACTGTATTTAACCCATTATTGCCAGAAGAAAGAAAGAAGCCTTGGCATTATTTGATATTGGGTCACAGTTATCGTTCATATCAAAGGAACTAGTTCAATGACTAGACTTAATAGAAACTGATGAACAAGGGTTAAAACTAACTCCTTTCGACATTAAGAATCCTAAGTCACGCATAATCACTCAAACTCAACTTAATGTAAAAATAAATGCAGATGAGACTATCCAATTACGCGCCAATGTAATCGAATACTTAACTAATGAATTACATGTTGTCAAAATACCAATAGCCAACCACACAATGAAGCTAAAAAATTATTGGAAACGACCTGACATCTTAATCGGAGCAGATCATTTCTTCAAATTTGTGGAATTGGAAAGAATCGAAACATTAAAATCAGGATTCTCACTACTTCACACAAAAGTTGGAACCAATGATTGCGGGAAGTGGCGATATAAACCAATTGTGTGAAAAAAGTACGACACATATTTCCAACACAATATCCACTTTAACCATAGGATCAGAAATAGAAAATTTCTGGAAACTAGAAGTCATGGGAATACAAGAAGGACCTAATGCCGATGGCGATGAAGAGGCACTGAAGCAATTTAAG
>NW_018108259.1:197351-218809 GCF_000183805.2 Loa loa
CAGATGAGACTATCCAATTACGCGCCAATGTAATCGAATACTTAACTAATGAATTACATGTTGTCAAAATACCAATAGCCAACCACACAATGAAGCTAAAAATTATTGGAAACGACCTGACATCTTAATCGGAGCAGATCATTTCTTCAAATTTGTGGAATTGGAAAGAATCGAAACATTAAAATCAGGATTCTCACTACTTCACACAAAAGTTGGAACCAATGATTGCGGGAAGTGGCGATATAAACCAATTGTGTGAAAAAAGTACGACACATATTTCCAACACAATATCCACTTTAACCATAGGATCAGAAATAGAAAATTTCTGGAAACTAGAAGTCATGGGAATACAAGAAGGACCTAATGCCGATGGCGATGAAGAGGCACTGAAGCAATTTAAGAAATCTATAACGAAATATAATAACAGATATCAAGTAAGATGGCCATGGAAAGAATCGAAGGATAAGTTGAGTAACAACTATGGACTATGTCTAGGACGTCTAAAAAATTTGGTCAAGCGGTTACAACAGGGTCAAGAAAAGTTCAGATGCTACAAAAGTTAGTTTATCTTTTGTAGTGGTAAAATAATGTTGTAAAGTATTATTGTCATTTAAAATTTGATAAACTAATAGTAATGCTAAATTTCGATCGTCCAGATAGAGATTTGGAATTTTTGGTTTTTCAAAAAAAAAAAGCCAAACTTTTTCTGAGATAAAAATTGAATTCGAATAAAATTTCACAAAACAATATGATTGCGATGAAAAATGATGACATTAATTAGCAATAAATAAATCAATTTATCAGCAAGCATTAATAATTTTTCTTCCCAATACAAAAATTTATTCTTTAAAAGTTTCAAAGAAAGATACGCCATAAATATGTTAATTACGTAAGCTAAATTGATATATTCTGCATATCAAATTGTTGTAAATACGCCAGAAAATGCTTTTTTAAAAAGTAATAAGCAAAAAGGCTTAGATTGTTTGTTAGCTATAAAATTCGGATTCTGCAATGTAAAATTTAGATTTCAACCAAATATTCTGAAATTTCAAATTTAAATTTTGACATACATATACACACATACATTCATACATAAAAATACACAAGCATAATAACAAATAATAAGGAAACAATTAAAAATAAATAATAAATAAATTTTGGTCAAAGATAAAAATGTTATAATTATTGATTACATTGCCAATTTTAATAAATTTCCATATGATGAACAACAAATAACGATTAAACCTGTTAAAAAAAAAAAAAGAAATAATGAAACGAATGATAACAATGATCATTTACAGATTAAAAAGATTCAGTTGAAGTTGATTGCTGATCCAAATAGCTAATTATTGTCGCATATATTGGAAATATTTTGTAATCTTTTCATCATTTCATGCTATAAATAATAAATAATATGAAAATTATTGAAAATTTATTACCATCAAAGTCTAAATTTACAAATTCCCTTAACTTTTTTATTAATAATTTGTGTAAATATTGGTAATAATAATTTTAGCTAATTAGTCCAAATTTTGTATAAAAACTAAGGAGAAATGAGGTGCGGTAATGAAAACGGATAAGAAAAAAAATTTGAATAATTTTCTTTCTATGATGATTGAAAAATAAGAAATAAAAAACTTTGGCAATGGAACGATACAATGCTGCAAAATTTGCCAAAAGATATAAATTTAAATAAATGGTATGATTTAGAAGAAGTTAATTTTGCATATAAAGTATTGCAGGGTAGATAATTATTGCTATATTACTAGCTAATCATTTACTTCTATAATGGGAATGATGGATGGATAAATGATATCTGGAAACAACAAATTGATACATGTTTAAAAATAATGCATCCTCTAAGCCAGTTGCTTGAATTACAGTGTTAAGTATTTAGAAATAGCTTACTACCGTACTGAATACCGGATATACCATACTATTTGTATAATATATCATTGTAATACATGCATATTATTGATCTAGTGCATATTGGTGGCACAGTAATACAATGCATATTAATACAGTACTTATTATTGGTCAGTATACATTCTGTAATACAATGCATATTATTGGCACAAAATTTCATGGATGTATTCTTTGGCAAAATACTAAATATGTAATATCAAATTGTTGTACTATATTATTTTTCACCCTCTTGTCGCAGGAGAAGCTTGCGCGCTTTTATGAGGTTGAGAATTATGCTAGCGGTACAATTGTCACCGGTAGGTGCCAGATAGGTCTGAACTAAAGGGTTAGACAAAGTGTGTTCACAGGTAGTAAGGGCTCGTTACTCTTCGGTCAACCATCCTAGGAGAAGGACATTGTTTAGCTCTATAACGCCATCTGTCTCAGAAGATACTTCAACTAAAAAAAAAAATTTTGTCCGAAGGACTTCGCTGCTATAATCTAAACTCGCTAGCTCGCCAAATGAACCTTAGGTTGAAAGGACAAGACTAGTACCACGCCTCACCTAAAAAAATAAAAAGTCCACTGAGCAGATTCGAAGGATACACACACTTTTTGAAGCCCTGTAGCGACAGGCAACAAAACGGCAGGTGATAGGATGCACTGGAAACCGTAGATCCAACCCTGCATGGAAGTGGTTCAGGACATTGATTGATCCTGGAGATGACAGTCTTGTTCGGCAGCATTTTAAACGATCAAACAGCTTTTTTCAACGAAAGCATTGTTTGTTCTATACAGAGAGTGGTCCAGAAAAGATGACCTAACCAAAGCTCATCTCCATCTCCACCCGTTGGCTGACCACGCTACCAACGGACATTTCCTGAGGCGGTCAAACAAAGACAAAAAAAATAAAAACATACACCTGCCTCCAAAGGCAAACACAAATTGATACTTGCGTACTGGAATATTAGAAATCAGAATCCATTGCTAAATATATATATGTATGTATATATATCCCAGTAATGGAAATACAGTACTCTGAAATACAGTATGTCAATATTAATGCAGTATATCATACACTAACTTCTCAACACCGCCTGAACATATCTTCCACTGTACCCTTTATATCCGAACTTTTTGCTAAATATAATACAGTATATTAATAATATAATATAATACAGTATATGTATTCGGCATTGACTGTCATAGCCATCAGTACGTCTGCAGCAAGCGTGGATATAGCGTCGTTTGCGAGGCCAAACCATGACTGTATCATTGTTTCACGTAGCGTATTTATAGCATTAAGTATATGGTGTACTGTATTAATACAAAACATACCAATATAATGTGTCAATATATTGTATTAATATATACTGTAATGAGGTATGATATACTATATTGGTGTGCTGTATTGATATTGACATACTATATTTCAGTATATTGTATTTTATTATTGGATATATATATATATATATATATATATATATATTTGACAATGGATGTATATTTTAAGGCATTAGTCGCCTATTTTCCTAATCCAAAAATCGCATCATATATACGTGAAAGCATATGAGGATTGCGTCAAGTCAATGTTTCCAAGGCTTTACTTAGATGTCCGAGAGTTATATCATTCAAATGTTTCAAAGGTTTTACTTAGACGTCTGAGAGTTACGTCATTTAAATGTTTCAAAAGCTTTACTTCGACGTCTAAGAGTTACGTGATTTAAGTGTTTCAAAGGCTTTATTTAAATACCTGTAATAGTTTCTTGCTTGAAGAATGATATCCATAAAATATTTCTACTCATTTTCAGTTAGAAACTATCTTCCAATGATTCAAACGAGTTTCACATAGATGTCAGTATGGTCTGAAATAAAGCTTATTTAGTGGTTTGATAATGTACCGGACTGGGGTTTTCTCGGGTTAAATGGGTGCCGTTGTTTTTTGATTTCTTGAATTCGTATTTGGTGAGTACGGAGGTTTTGGTCAAAATTTTCTTTTTTTCTTTTTATTGAAATATTGATCAAAAGTTTTTTTCCTAGATTTGGGTCACTTTTAATTAATATTCACAAGTTTCATCCGCTATCTGTGGATTGTTTGGGTTGTAAATTTCGACGTTGAAATGCATCAAAATGAATACTTAGAAAATGCATTGAGTACTTAATTTCAGGGATAGCAATTGTATCTACCGAAATTGTTGCTCTGGAAGTGTCGGTTTTAATGAATTTTTCAATTTATTAACTTTCATTGGAAAAACAGTGAATAAGTAATCGAACAATGGAGACGGAGGTTGTAAGAGCATTTAATGCTGAGGTATGACATTACTATGATATTATTCAGTATCTTAAATAAGCTATCGATTAAGTATTGCTGGTGCTGATAGGAGGAAATTTTGTTTAAGAAGACCAAATTTTGTTTATAGTGTCAAGACGACTGTCACTCCTAATGATACTATAGTCAGTGACAATTGTACCCAAAATCCTGATATGGATATGACTCTTACATTGCCATGACAGAGCGTGTTATATGCAAGACGGATCCCCTAGGCATCTCAATCTCAAATTTATGCATCAAATGTCATTTTACATGCAACAAACAGACTGACGATATTGTTCAAAACTTGACTTATAGGGCAGAGGTAATATCGTCCACATAATTTGATGGTATCTATAGAGTATATATCTAACAGAAATATTTGCTGGGAGTAATAGGAATAAATTGACAGTTAAATAATGGGATGATGAACTGAAATGAAAGACGCATAACTTTCAGTTGGTGTCTCTGTACGAATTACGACCACCGATAAGTAAGAAAAAGATTGTGGATATCACAAAGGCGGCAATGAAAGCTATCAAATATTACAAACATGTCGTCTTTGGAGTCGAAAAATTTTTGATGAAGGTGATATAAGTTGATATCTAAGATTTTAATAAAAATAACGGTACGCCCTTGTTTTTTCAAGGATGGCATAGCTATTTCTCTAGTAATATTTGATAAAATATGGGTGGAATCTGAATACACTTTCTTGATATGGTGAAGCGAATCACCGATGTAAATCTAAAACTCCTGATATATCGAATCGTCTCTTTTGTTCGTTGGCTGAAACAGTATTTTTTAGTTTTTTATTGACTAACAAACAGTGTTTTTTTAGTTTTCTTGTTAATTGGCTGTTTTCATTTTCAGTGCAAAACAGAATATAAGATACCTGGTCTATATTGTATCGATTCCATAATACGGCAATCGCGTCATCAGTTCAAAGACAAAGATGTTTTTGGTCCACGTTTTGCGATCAATATGCAAGCAACTCTTTCGAATTTGTTGAATTGTAAGGCTGATGATAAGGTATTCATAGATCTTAAAATTATTTTTGGTCTATAATTTATTAATACAAGACATCATATTGTATGTGATTGATTTTTTTCTTTGTACTTTATTGTTAGCTTTGGTTTATAATACTATAAGTTGTAGTTAGTACTTCACGAGCTCTTTCCTTCTAGCTACTAAACTGTTATATTCCTTAAAACTATTACTTTTCTTTATTTCATACTTACGATATTTCCAGTTATACTATTTATAGTTGAAAGTGGTTCGAGTTTTGAATTTATGGAAAAGTCATGAAATATTTGATACAGGGAAGTTACGACCATGGCTGGATTATTGTCGGGATGTTCATGGACTTGGTTTCTTTTCCTTTTTTTTCAGCTTCATTTTTCATAGGTTTTAATTGCCAAAGTTGCGCAGCTGTATAACTGTTCTCAGTTGCGTAATTGTAGTTCAACAAAGAACTGAGCCTTATTTGGGACTTTAGGACTTCAATGTCATCTGATATGTGTTCCATAATGCTAGAGAAAAATGTTCTCGGCGTTCAAAAAAATGTTCAGTAGGCAAACAATCCTTGAAATAAACGAAGTTATAGCAAATAAGCATCTTAATTTATTATAAAATGAAATTATTAATCCTAATAAGGATATTTTTCAGAAACCGATGTTGTGATCGTAGAAAAAAGTGTAAAGGGTGATCAGGCGGACTTCTCGATATATAGTCGCATCCCTGGTCGTGGTGAAAAGCGAAAACTAATGGAATCACAAGCTCCATTATCTGTATGTTAGGGAATATTTTTTTCAAAAATAAGGTTGCATGTGCAAGGAGACAGCCTTCGATCTTGAATAAATTACTGCTTGGATAGATAGGCTTCAACATATTCTTTAAAATTTAATTTTTCAGGTACCGATGACTTTCATCATATAATTTATTATCAAACATAAATGGCGTAATATAAGCAATATTTGAAGAAAATTTTCGAAGAGCTTCGGAATTTTATTGCAAATTTTAGGGAAATCGATCACGTACACCACCTTTACCTTTTCGTGAGCCGAGTGATGATGCTGTAGAAGGAGGCGTAAGCGAGCGTGAAACGCTTGCGATGCTAACTACAATGGGTTTGGATCTTGGTGGAATGTTCACGTCCGATTCATCGTTATTGCAGAAAGTCAACAAACTAGTCAACGACAAACTTACTGAACGTCGAGAGTTAGATTCGAAAAGACAGGGGAACATCAAGGTTTGTATGGGGCCTTTTCATTTTTCTGAAAGAATTTCTAACGTATGTTTAGTTCAGAACTCTGCCTTTTATTGATGACTCCGAGATAAAGTAAATTCTTTTATTGATCTTTGCTAAAAATTATGCCGAACAAACTTTAAAACGAACTTTAAAACAAAACTTTTAATAGTCCTAGTGCTAGTAAACTATAAAATTAGTCAAATTATTGTCATAAGCTGTATTATCCTGTCTCGAATACTGTCAGGATGGTGACTACCATAAATAAAAATAAAACCATAAATAAACATAAATAAAGTGGTGCATAAGATTAGTATTCATATGGTTAGTTAGTGTTTTAATGTACCTTTTTCAGAATCTTCTTTCCAAAGAATTCGATTACAGTGATGAGGATGATAGCGGTGACGATGATTTTAACCGCAAGTTGGAGATAGAAGCGAAACCTGCTGAGCTGACGAAACAACAAATTATAGGGTATTAACTGATTTTTAAGTAAATAACATTTTATAACGATCAGAATTAATGACATTTTATTTTAGTCAAAGAACGTGAATGACAGATACACTGAGCGAGTTGAGGAAATGGTGAATATGTTACTGTTCGAAAGATCACATGATCACTGAACATTAGCTCGAAAATAAATTAATTTTTCGCTATGATTATTACTTACAAAGAGCATAATGCTCAAATGGTTTTACGGGGGTTATAATTAATTTTAGAAGGTGCATCATTGGAAACATCCGAAAGTATTATACTCAAATGCATTCTATTATCCAATTATATGTTGCAGTATGGCAGAAGCAGTTCTTCGAGAGCCAGATACGAAAGAAGAAATACAGCGCATGCACACGGAACGAATTTCGGCTTTGTCCCAGGCAGCTGCAGCAAGGGTGCAAGCCGTTAAGCAACAACAGCAGCAGCAACAACAACAACAACAACAACAACAACAACAACAACAACAACAACAACAGCAACAACAACAGCAACAGGGAAGTATTCCATCTGCAGCTCGTACCTTAGCAACTCAACCGGGTGCACCTCCAATTACGATTCCGTTAAATCCAATCACTGCCTCACAAACGAATATAACAGCAGCTGTTCCTCCACTTTCGATTCCGATGCCAGGTCAGTCGTTGCAGCCTCCGGCAACAACAAACATATTATCACCCAGATCAGCACAACAATTTGTAAGTTCTCTTTTTTATTTGTAAAGGGATTTGGCCTTGTATTTAATCAAGTCGAATTGATGTTTGATTTAAGGAAAGGCGGCATAAAGTAGGTGCTATTATAATTAACTAGAATGCATATATCTACTTTTTATGGTATTCCAAAGAAAAATTTCGTAAATTCCCTTTGTTCCATGCTAGAAAATTTTGACACCTCATTTACAAATGTGACCTATTTATCAGGTTAAAAAACGAAATTTTTGACGGTTGGCGTCATTCACCTTCTTCAGAATGTTGCTTATCGGCAGGTGCTACATTCCTCATGATTACGGTATATTTCAGTTAGTGTTTCCATGTTCATTTGTGCAAATTTCAACCCTTATTCATTTCAGTTGCTTAATGCGGGCGGATTAGCTGCATTTGCGCCGAATATGCCACCTCCAAATCTTCTGGGTGTGATGCCCCCACAGATCCCTACTTCGATACCTGGTGGATTGTCACTTGCAAATACGACGAATGCCGACAGTCGAGATCGCAATAATATTGATCAAGTTTGTTTTTATTGTATTTGACATGGTTTGTATTTTTTTATTTTTTTGGAAATGTTAGATATTTCAAAATGTCAAAAAATCAGGGATCACGACCACTATTCCACACAATTCTTTTCGGAATGTTTTCCAAGCAAAAAAAAAATGTCCGTTTGTTCTTTTCGTTCAAATCTTATTATTATATGGTTTTGAAGCAGTTAGCTGTTTTTTTTCTCTTCATACTAAATGTACTAATAGGTTTACTAAATGTACGTAATAGGTTTCTTCTGCATATACCTATTGCATTATAATATTTGTGCTGTAGGATGATCGCTATCGCAGAGAAGGAGATGACAGATTTGATAGCGATCGAGATGAGCGATTAAGGCGTGGTCATGGGAGAAATGATAGAATTAGTGAAAAGAGTGATAAAGGTCAGGAACGGCGGCGCGGTCGCTCGAGGTTGGTTACTTTTCTTGATATGTACTGTTTGTTGGAAACAAAATGGGGGGTGATTTTTTAATGGGTTTTATTTTCTTGGAGTAATTACATTTTAACATTGGTATACTGTAATAATAATTGTGAAGGGATCGTGAACACGAGGATAGAGGGAACAGTCGCGGCTTTGGGGATCTGCATTCAAAGCGGCCGCGACGTAGTCGATCTCGCGATCAGGGCTTTGGAGATCGTAGAAGAGAACATCGTCGTAGTGATAGTCATGGACGAAGAGGTTTATCACGAGGACATCTTGATAGGGAACGGTCGGAACGTGATCATAACAATCCAGCAGTAAGTTTTGTTATTTAAAAGTGTAGTGGAGGTTAGATTTCTCTACCTCATAATCACTTAAATGAGAGGATATCTTGATATCTTGACAGGAGGTATTGTCAACCGTTTTAAATGAGGAATATTTATGATTATATTTACGATATTTTTATATTTTTGATTTCTGTACATTATGCTGCAGCACGCAGAAGTGTCATTTTTGTCTTGCTTGACGGATGGTATTTCGGTTACTTTTGGGGAAAAAATGAGTTATCTTTAGGAAAAAAAATACATTTGGAAATCAAACAAATATTTATATGTAGTCTTTGAACAATTTTCATATTTTCGAACTTTTACAGTACAGAGATTTGGAGCGGTTGCGTCGGAAAATGGGACTTCCGTGGCCACCGAAAGAAGGACATTTACTGAGTAAGTTATTCTAGAATCATCTGCAGCCGGAAGTGCTAGACTTTCCAGTGTCACACTAAAAAACTATGTATTTTTCCTCTGAATTATCACTTGTAGCTTTTTTTACATTGCAGCCTATTGTTACGAATTCGAATAATTCCAATAAGATGGATAAAAAACTAAGTCGCATTAGATGGTTCCAATTTTATCTCCACTTTATGATTTACCAATTTCATATAGATCCATATATTTGCAGTTGCATCATGTACACTATGGTTGGGTAGGATTCCTTCGAATTGTACGGAAAATGAAATCCGTCAGGCAATAGCTGAAGCTGGAGAACCAGCACGCATTAGCATTATACATTCCCGTGCTTGTGCATACGTTACGATGAAAGACAGGAAAGCAGCGTTCCGAGTAATGGATCGGATGCAGAAGAATTTCAAAATCGGAGAAAAGAATGTCAAAGTAAGTTCTTAAACACCAAAGTACATATGTTAGAGTTGATTCTTGTTTTTGCATGAAAGGACCGGTAAAATAATTGCACACCTGAGGTTCTAAAATAATGCAATTCTTAATGATATAGTATATGATTTTCTTTTACTTTAAACGATCTATACTTTAAACCTTTACTTTCTTCTGATTTTCTTTGTCTTTCTTTTTTTAGTTGAATTGGGGCATTGGACAAGGTTTAAAAGGTGAAAGATACGCGGAGTACTGGGATCCCGACCGAGGGTACTCGTTGATTCCACATTTTGCTCTGCCTAGTGATTTGGAATCTCTAATAGAAGGAGGCCATCTTGAAATAGAATCGTTACCCTCCCATCTTGCTGGTAAGTTCATTTTTGATTGATTTTCTTATTAATGGTTCGAAGGTTATTTCATCTGTTTATTTTAATTGAACTAAATTAAAATGCATTTCGTTTAACTGACTTGAAATGAAAGAGAAATGAGGATTTTGTTGGAAGCTTCATTACAGATTTGTATGATGAACATGGATTGAAAGGAAAGCAACGTGAGCAGGATTCGGCTTCTGTTCAGTGTACTTCGAACATTCAGTTACCACAAATAGCTCCAAATATGCATTCATATCAGTTTCCTCGTCAGTTATTCTGAAGAGAAATAATAACTTATGTACTTTATAGTAATTAAAATTAGAGAAATAATGACTTATATGTAACTTTATAGTAATTAGAATCCATTTTCAATTTTTTGGTCTTCAACTGAAATATTTCTTTAAATTTATCTTTTGATCGATCTTCTTGACAAATATTTAAAATTATATCGATCAGAAAGTTTATGAACTTGTGGGTTAATAGATTTTTGGCAAGTCTGCGTTTTTTTTTTTCATTTGTTCCATAAATATCTTCGTGAACATTCAGTGGGTCAACCGCCTCGATTGTCTGGAGCTGCTCCATTCCTACCTCATGGAATCATGCCAATTCCTGGCATTTTTCCGCCTGGTCTACCTCCTCCAATTGGAGGTGTACCACTAGCTGGCGCTGCACCAACTCCGAAACCACACAACTGTGCCTCAACTGATACCCAAGGAACGAATGCTCCATCGACTTCGCCGCAGGCATGATTTCATTATGATTACCATTAGCAATGTTAATACTCTTTGTTAACACGTTTTATGTTAACATATTTTATGAAAGATGATTCAATTGCAGGAGTCAAATGTCATTGCATTTTTCAGGAACTTTGAAAGCACTTTTTCATTTTACACCGTGATAATGGATTAAATACTTAATCAATATTCTCTTAATTAGTGAATTATTATCCACTTCATTAGTGGATCAGTGTGCAAAGTGCAATGGTCAGAGTACAGTATTTTTGCGAATCTTAACATGATTCTGCCTGCTAAATATTATTTTAGAACAGTAAGCAGTAGTGATTTCATGTTACGTTGATGTTAATACGTTTCATATGCTAACTATAGGCTAGTTTATTTCAGATTGCTACCAATGCGATGAATGTGGAAAGGATGCGTGTTCCAGGTTATTTTTTGAAGGATTTTTTTTCTCAATGTTCTTGTCTGCCAAGGCACTCTCATTTTGCTTATAAATCGACATTATAACCTTTAGCTCTTAGAAGTCAAGCTTGGGACTGTGTTTAGCATCAGTAATTTGGGAGTTTGATGCAAAGATTGGATTACTCATGAAAGTTTAATATTTTAATTTTCCTTGATTACAATGGACTTCTGATTCAGAACTAACATGGATTGAAAAATTTAACACGAGTTAGATTTTGTTGCAATCGCAATAGAATATAATTTTCAGGACCGAATACATTCATGTCTTCAGGTTACAGTATGCTGCCTCCCAGGTACAATTCCTCTTGTGGATCTCTAAATATGAGAGCAAATCGACCAGGAGTATTTCCTGGGCGGTATGATTTTCAATTACTTTTGTTCATCTTCTAATGGTTGTGATACTGTTTATGATATTCGAAATATTTGATTGCGAAATATTTTTTAATTCGAAAAAAAAAATAGTTACACTGTGTTTTTTTATTTTTTTATGCTGCTACTACAACTATATTTTTATATTTGTTTCTTACAGGTCACCGTTTTCACCCTTCCGCGGAGGACCGCCTTTTGGAGGAGCTCCAGTTAGAGGGGTATGTGTTCCGTGCAAATAGTATCATGTTGCAATCAGGCTATTCATTTTGGTCTTCACAGTTCTCCGATGATTTAACTGTGTTGTTAACATTTCAATTTTTTTATTAAATATACTGATTTGTGCATAATATTTTTTGTTAATTGTAGGTGTTGCGAACACCGCTACCATTGATGCACTCACCAGGAATGGGAAGAGGATCGCGAAATCTTTATCCACCGCGGCATTTTCCACCTACTTTGTTAGCTAATAATTCCGGTATGAGTTAAGTGATGTTTTTCAGTTATGAATATCTTGTCTTTGTCATAATGCAGAATTTTTGATGAAAATTATTGATGCTAGTGGTATGCAATGGTGTTTAGTATTTGATAAAAAATGTTGCAGTTTAAGATACCAAATACCTTATTTTGCATATTGTCATGCTGTAATATGTGTTTTATGCACTGAAGAGTTTTTCTTCCTTTTTTTTCGCATTCCTTTGCTGAATTAGGTATTTGATGCAGAAGCTATCATTCGGAATGAAACCTTAATGAGACCTTCAAAAGTAAAATCGATTTGCAATTTGTACTTTCCAGAATCTGAATTGTCCAAACCGAAGATTATTAAGGAAAAAATTCAGATGATTTCATAGAAATAAGAAATGTCCACTGAAAAAAAAGTAAAAAAAATGGGAGGAGTAAAAAATTAAAAAAAAAACATTGGGTTATATGGAAATATAATCAAAAAAAAGAAAAAAAAACCAAAGCTTATAATTCATGATTGTTTCAGATGGTTGCAAAACTACACAGGAGAATCAATGGCGAAATAGCGAATCGGGAGATGGGCATGTTAACAATTCTAAGCACGATGATTGGGATAATAACGCTATGGTACCATCTAGCAGTCATGAAGAATGCGCACAACCCGAATCTACCAAAACTGGTAACTTTCCCTTGTGTCAAACTTGAACCGGATCGAATCCCACTTTTTTCTGAACTTTAAAAGCGAATGTCAATTAATCTGGGATGATATTGTTGCATGTTAGCTAACAAAGACTAGATTTTTCGAATAGACATGGAGACAGGTATTTGAATCAAAACAGTTTAATAATTATTATCCTGAACTATTTGTTGAAGTGTTGATGCACCGACGCTCGGTCGTATGCACTCCCGTTGCAATGAGTAATTCTGTAGTTTGAATTTCTGCGGTAATTAGGCTCTAGGTATTATTCAAGGCTGTTGGGATCTAGACATTATTTTGGTAGTTGAGCATGATTTTGGTGGTATTAAATATATCGGTGCTGCTCATGATATATAGTCTTTCGGCAGGAATGAACTTTTTGCTCCATTTATACCGTGTGCTGGAATCTGTTATTCCTTAAGTTTTTTTTTTTTTTTTTTTTGTTTATCCCCAAGTTTTTATGTGACTATGCAAAGTCATAATTTATTTGTTGGTTTAATTTTAGAAAAACGAATAAGAAAGAGGACCGAAATGGATGACTCGAGCAATGAACCCGTGACATCGACTACTCATGATGATGAAAACGCTGCAGTAAGCGGAGCTGTCGAGGCTTTAGCATCCGAGGTAAAATTGCATGGTGGTGCAAATGTAGTGCCAAACAGCGATGATTTGAAGGTGATGAGTAATCTTTTCGAGTAATCTTTTTTTCCCCTCTATAAGATTTCGAACTTTGTTGTTGTGATATGAAATTCAATAGAACCGTACATATGCAGCACAAGTTGTTAATGCTACGGTGCTGCAGGTCTATTATTTGTTGCGTCTCATATATTGTAGGTTATCTGCAGTTGTAAAGAAGACAGGGTTTTTCTAGCATAAACTGATCCTAATTAATTTGATCTGAATCCATTTCTTAAGCCTTCGCATATTTTTGTGACATCTTTACAGCGTCATGTCTTAAAACTGAGTAAATTTTCAATGGAGCATAAGCTATTTGCATATATGTCATACATGAAGACATTTTAAAGTATGGTATTACTTTTGCAGCATTGTTCATCTTATGGCGGTTATAATAAGTAAGGGTATTTCTTATGCAAATTTGTAAGGATTATGAAAAATCTCGTGATTATATTTCCTCTCAACGTCTTTGTATTCACTTTTTTTTCTTTCTTTTTTTAAAAAACGGTATAAAGTGCCACTTTTAATGGATTTTATTGATGCACCATTTTTTAATTTTTTAATTGAACGATTCTAATTTGTAGAGATCTGGATAAGAGCATGGGCTAAATCACCAATATAGCATGTTGTCACCATTTCCCAGCTTTTGCTCAGCTTTTGAGTGAGAATAATACGTGATGGCTATTATATAGCCATTACCAGTTGCCTGTGACTGATCAGGACCTTTGATCTCTCGAATAGAAAAGACAGATCTTTTTAGTTAAGTATATTTTTTGGACTATAGCTCAAAGAGTTCGTTGAAAGTTTATTTGTTTATCCTTGTTTCATCTTTCAGGCTGTAACAATGAACGAGGATAGGATGTTGGAACAAGCAATTGTTTATGGTGATGATGAAGAATAATAAATCTTCATCCTAGTATATGTTCCGCATTGCATTTGATGCAAAAGTGTTCTTTACCTTCGTGTTGTTGGATTAAGAGTAGCTAATTAAGTTGTTTTAATTTCGGGAAATAGAGTTCAGGTTATGTGATAAAGATATCTTATCAAGGGAAGAGATGTATGGAAAGTGGTTGTTTGAGGGAGTTTCAGTCTTCGAGACAAGTCGGTTTTTGAATTTAAAATTATTTTGAAAACTTTTACCTTAAAATTATCTGGAAAGAAATTAGAGTTGTGTTCCTGGTCCATATCAGGAATAGACTTTACGTTAACTTTCTTAAATCCATCAATTTTGATATTCCAGTAAGCAGTACCTATTGGACATTTGATCCTAAATTGCTCTCTCTGGTAATAAAGATGCTGACTTAATGCATCGGCAGCTACTTCTTTTCCGATATTTGCATTTTCAGTAAACTATGAAATAATTAACAGAAGAAATACCAAAATTGAAATTCTGTAATGATCGTTATTTTATTATCTATCGGTGGCACTTTTTTGAATAATTTGTTGTTGTCTTCATTAATTTTTCTTATCATTATTTTTATTATTATTAATAATGTGCAACAAATTGTGTTTATTCTTTTGTCGATTGTTTTCTTTGACCAAAATCATTCTACATCATCTCATCATAACTGTGTTCTTTAAAAGCAATTTTTGCAACCATTGTTTTTAATGCAGAAAATAAAAATTGAAAAGATTTGTGATTGCAAATTTAAAAAATTTCATTCACAATTATTTTCAAAATTTATTGAGGCATTCATTGCTATTTATCTGACCATTTATAACATTCGTTACTTACTGATGTACTACCTACTAACCGGAAACATTCTACCTGCTATTTTCCTTAATTCATTTCGTGTAAAATTTCTTTCAAATTTCCACCTCATAAATATTTCTTCACCTATCAATTGACAATTTGTACCATCTGTTATCCCATATCCCATGATATCTCATACAAAATGAGTGGATAATTTAAATTGTATTATGTCAAGGAAAGAGTTGTAAATAAGTGATAAGCTATTCATAATTTTTCAGTAAAAAAAATAGAAAAAAAACGATTTCTATCCTCAATTAGATTTGCTAAGGGCGAAAGAAAAACTAATTAAAATAATATTTGCCCTCATCTTGTAAATTTTAAAATAAGTCACTTTTTTTTCTTAGAATTCAAGCAAACAATTTATGTAACAAAAATAAAAAGTTGTAAGGTAGTGTGAGAACAAATTAAAATTAAGTTTTATTATAACAATAAATGCGAGCAATATTTGATGAGATCATTTGTTATGAAGAAGATATGCAATAAATTCAGATGTAATAATAATTATAACTTATACAGTAGAGAAGATTTTTTGTAATAATTGTCACTTAATTGGAACTAATTGAATGGATAAATGGAAATGGAGTTTAATTGGGATGATTACTTTAAAAAATTATGTTAAAAGATTGAAATTGTAGAATTTTAATGAACTATAGTAATTTTTTTTTTCTAAAGTGAATTATTGTTGATAAATCATTTTAATCACGCATACAATTATATTACATGCATAGATAATAATGATCATAATAGTACTAATAATGATAATAAAAATAATAATAATATTAATTAATAACAAGCAACAAAGAATATAACAATATAACATTAAAAAAATGTATAGGAGGAAAAAAAAACTGTCAAATTGAATTATGATATGCCATTGTAAAAATAATTCGAAAAGAAAAGACACTTTTGTCTAATTAACATAATTAGTGATAAAATGATTACATCAATTATTTGAACCATTCATTTGATGATATCATATGTTTGAATGAATGAATACATTTTATTTCATCAAAAAATATATTTGATTAAAAATGATGTAAATGTTTTTCCTTTTTTTTTATCTTTTTGCATATAAATTATAACATGTTACATTTGCGCTTATTCATTGATTTTTGCGCTAGTTTAAGGAAGATTTCTAGTTTTTCAATAAAATTGAATGAATCATTTTACTGGAAGTTTTTTTTTTCCTCACGAAATCTCAAAATTTGATAAACTCTTATGAAATTTTTTAAAAAAAAGAGATTTCAGAATTTTCAAATTTTTCGTACAATTTGCATCATTTTCATCATTTTTTTTCTTTCTAGTTTCGTAATTTTCATTAATTAATTTTGCATATTTAATTACAAGATCAATGATAAAAAATCGGTATAAGATAAATATTTCAAATTTCATTTGTTTTCTTTTTGTACAATTTGATAAAATAACTTTAGTAACAAAAATTAATTTCATTAACTATCCATACATTGTTGATTTATGATGATAAACAATGGTGTTCTTTGATGATAACGATGATAATGATAATGATGATGATGATAATAATGACGATGATGATGATGATGATGATGATGACGACGATGATGATGATGATGATGATGGTAGTGATGATAATGATAATGATGATGATGATGATGATGGTGATAATGATGATGATGAAGCAAAAGGATATAAATTATTGTTGATATTTCGTGGATGATTTAATCGTTTTCTATTCTTATGTATTCGAGAAATGGTACCACTTCTTGGCCGTTTAGTAACATAATCAACGGCAATACCTTCCAAGGCATATTCATAATCATCTCGCATTAATCCACCTAAATAAATTTCAATAAAAATCATGAAAAGGTTGATTATTTATAAAAAAAAAATAAGAAAAAAAAAACTATTAAGCACTTTTTTTTGCACGCAAAATTTTGTTCTTTTCTTTTTTTTTAACAAAAATAAATTTGTATTTAATTTATAAACCGAAAGAATATTAGAAAAATGTAAAGTTTTTTCTTTTTTCTGTTCTTTTTATATAACATTATAATAAAAATGAAAAAAAATAATATTTGACAATAAATTAAATGAAGTTAAATGAAAAGAAAACTTTAACTTTTTTTTTGGTTTTGTTTAATCAAAATTTAGAGAAAGTGGAAATTTTTGTTTTGTTTTTTGTTTTATTTTCGACCTAATTTAATTTTAAATTTAATAATTTTTTTTTGTAAAATATGACAATTACTTTAAACTATTTACTATTTAGTTTATTGTAATCTAACAAGAAGATGTAGAACATAAATTAGATCAGTAGCAATTATTCGAAAATTGTTAGTACCATGAATTGGAATTTTTATTTGATTAATCAAATCAATGAATAAATATGATAATTTGTATTGAAATAGATGTAACACTATCCGGTCATTCTTGACATATGATAAAATAATCATAATTTGGATATGGTTATCACTAACTTCTTGAGAAAATTTATCATTATAATCATCAAATTTTTCATATTTTAATTGAATTAATCCATAATGATTACAGCATATTTATTAACCAAATAAGTCAAATTTATTATTAGTTATATTATTAATTCAAAAAAAAAAATGTTAATTTGAAAATGATAAAAGAAAGTGATAAAAGTGATAAAACGAGTAAGAAATAACTTACCAGCTTCATATGATCGTCCTACTATCACCAAATTAAGATTTGATAAGATAATAAAGTAGAGCAATAACAATTTCTGATTCAAATGCATTATCAATTTATTCGTTATTCTTGTTGCAAAAAAAAAAAATGCAGGAAAATCAGTACACTGAAATTAATGCTGATAATGATAAGTTTGAAGTGATATTAAAAATGATAATTGATCAAAATTTCATTAAATCCATAATTTTGTGAATTTAATTGATTATCAATAATAAATTAAACGTATTTTCCTAATGATAACAATGATCTCTAATAATGTCTTTCCTTATGATAATAATAATAATAATATAAATAAGGAATATAGAAAAAAGAAAATTAAAATAACAAAAGATTCACAAAAGATTATCAGAATGATCATCAGAATTATCAGAATTATCACAAAAGATTATCAAAATCAGAATTCACAAAAGATTATCAGAATTTTCGTAATCTCCTTGCCATGTTATTAATAAAACTATGTCTAAATGGATGAAATGCTTAACTAAAATGGTCAATGAGAAGTAATGGTCAGTGATGCAAATTGGATGGTCAATAAGAAGAGCTGGGAAGAAATTTAGATTGGATGATAATTTCAGGATATTTTTTCTTAGCCTATATGGAAAATTTAGTAAATTGAAATAGAGCTTATAGACTGGATAAAGGATCTAATAAATAAAAGTGTAGCTTATAGTCTTACTGAAAAACCTAGCAAATAAGCTTATAAGCCTAGATAAAAAGCCTGACAAATAAGGGGATATCAATTGTAGCCTAAATAACAAAACAAATGCAAATGATGGAGAAATTAATGGTTATAGAAATAAATGTAAAATTGTTAGCAACATTATTTGTAAAATTTGAACTATTTTTTAAACAAAGAAGTTAGATCAGTTCAACCATACCCATCACTAAACTTATCTATCCATTACTATTCCATACTACCTTTTTAATAACTTTTCGTTGACAACAATAATGTCCCATTTCCCCGCCTCCTCCCTTTTTATCTCCCGCTTCTCAGATATGTCACACCTCTCTTTCTAATTAACCCCACCTTTTCCAGTACAATTATACCGTTTATCAATTTTACATTAAATTAAAGAAAAAAAAAGAGAAAATTTTATAAACAATATTTAAATTAAGAAAATTTTTTTACAATAATTCATATAGCTCATTTATTTGTTCATTTGTTTGTTTGTTTGTTTTTCCATATTTGTTTATTCATTTATTTATTTATTAATTTGTTCAATGAAAGAATAATTCATTTAAACATTTATCACTTAATTGCATCAATCATTGAGAAAATGTTTGACCTAATCACCTGATTTTAAGAAATTATGACCTGACCTGGAATTCAAAATAGAAATTGTAAAGTGCAAAAATATTTTCATTCAAAAATACATTAAAATAAATTGTTAAGCAATGACATGTTTGTTGATGTTTGTCTCTGATAAATGAAATGATCATTTTAATTAACAATCTCATTGATGATTTGACCTTTTGATGCAATGATATCGATTGGAGAGTCTTTTGAATATTTCAATCATATTTTGTTTTTAAGGTTTTTTTTTTAAATTATTTCAGTAAAAAAAAGCCTTACAAAATTAAATTTAATTTGAAAATTCACATACTTTTTTTTGAAAGCATGCATCAAAAATTTAATAATACGCAGTTTAATTAATGCAGAAATTATCATTTTTACTAATTATTACTCGAATTATTGACTAAATTGTTTGATATATGGTTAGCTTATTAATTTACAATTCGCTATTACCATTGTTTTCCTAGAACGAAGAATTGTTGAGAAAAATATTATTGAATTCTATTCCGGAAAAATATCGAATTTCAATAATTAAATAATTAGCATATACTAATTATCATTATCACTATCATTATCAAATATTCCAAAAAACTATTAACAATTAAAGATCAAAGTAACATTTATGATTTTAAACATCCGGATACTAATTATCATTGTTAGTTGTGATATTTACCGAGCAAAATTCCATACCGGTATTTAAACGCATTTGCCTGACTTACCTTAGATGACTTTTAAAATATTCTGTTTCATTTATCTTTTTTCCCTTAAAAAAAAGAAAAAAATGTCTACTTTACATTTGATTTCTATGATCAGAACACATAACTGATAAGATAGAATCCGGAATTCCGGTTAATTCATCTTATCCATGAAACTAATCACAATGAATTATAATTACTGGATTTTGTATTTGTTATCATCCATTTCAAAGTTATATCTTACCGATAATTTCTCGTTTTTTTTTCCTCATTGCTCATATTTTTCATCATTATTTGAAAGAGACACACATATCTATATGTGATAGCCTTTTCTATTTAACCATTTAAACGACATCTTTCTTAAATGTGACCTTTGCTTAACTGTCCTCATATGACCTTTAAAATATTTTGTCTCATTTGTCTCTTATCTTAAAAAATAAAAAAGTGTCTACTTTACATTTAACTTCTGTAAACGGAATATATAATCATTCATTTCTACATATCTTCCGTTGAAATATGGCAGATTTTGATGTTCAAAGTTTTTTTTTTATTCTGTCATGAAATAAAACCTGAATTTGTTTTTTTTTTTATCAAGACAATAAAATGAAATATAAGAAATTTTGGAAATAAAAAAATATTTTCAATTATTCATTTTAAGTAAATGAAAAAGAATTCAGCATAGTTATACTTCCTTTTAGCATATGTCATTAAACAATTAAAAATTATTAAAAATAAACTTAATGTGATGAAAGTATAACTTATTTATTGTCAAATTTATTGGTTATTTCACTCGTAAGATAATAATCAAATATTAGATTAAAGCAAATTACAAGTAAAACCTACTGAAAGAGCTATCTATTTAAAAATCGTTGACAGTCTCAAAAGTTGAACGATATTTGAGATGAAATTACGCAAACATCAAAAGACACACGAAGATCAAAATGAACGAACCTTCCAGGCATGTGACAAAATTAGAAAAATGATTGTGACAAGTTTTGTAATCATTCATTAAATTGTTGAAATTATTTTTGAAAAAAAGAAACGAAAACAGTTTTTATGTTAACAGTTTTAAAATGTAAAACATACATTATAGTGAATGAAATTTTTTTTTATAAAATAAAATGATAAAATGACCAAATGACAGATTATTATAAGTGATTAATGATTGATAAATGATTAAATATTTTTCTCAAAATTTATTTTAATTTATTAGTTTATTCCCTTTTTTCCTTAATTTATAGCAAATTAAAAAAAAACAATAGCATAAACTATAATAACCTTTTTAAAAAAATTTAAATTTTATTTTTATTTTTTGGAAAAATTGAAATAAAAAATATTTCTGCACTTATATTAATTTTAATTTAATTCATTGTCAAATGCAAAAAAAAAAGCAAATAAGAAATGATTTCGGAAAAGAAAGCAAAAATTAAAAATTACAAATTTGATCTCGAAAAAAGGAAAAAGAAGAA
>NW_018108259.1:219101-226258 GCF_000183805.2 Loa loa
GGAACGAAAAAAAAAAAAAAAAAAAAATTACCCGAAACGACCATGAAATTTGTCCTTGCAAGTGAAATTTTTGGCGACTTGCCTACACGATGTTTGTCATCATTCACGTGTCCTTGGTGTCACCATAGACTCTTCTTTCATTTATTTCGATCATTAAAGGGGAAGCAAATTTTTGAATTTTAATTTTTCTTTTTTTTCTCTTAAAATAAAAAAAAAGGAAAAAGGAAGAGATTAAAATTAACTTATTGGTAAGCTTTATTCTTTTTATTGTTGTTAATGATATTAACATAAACAAAATGTTAAACTGATAATATAACTCCATTTATTGATTCTGATAAAGTATTTGATTATCAGAATCAATAAATACAATCTAATTTTATGATTAATGTTATTATCAATACTATTCTGATCATTTGTTGTAAAATGTTTTTGTCTGCTTATCATTATGATATTGATGTTATATCATTAACGTTAATATCATTTATCATTCCAATTTTATCATGATATTTGCAAGCATCTCCCAACTTATTTTTGTAATTAACTTTCCTTTTTTCTTCATTTGTCTAATTAATTGTCATTTGTCATTTTACTGCATCGTACAATTTTTCAAAAATTTTAATTGAATAAATTAATATCAAAGTAATATTTGCTATAAAATAAGCCTATATTTAAACAACAGTTTCTGTAAAGATATTCTAACAGATAATGTAAAATAAAATTTAAAATGAAGGAAGAAGACAGAATTCGAATTAGACAAATTTGATATTTATTTCAAATTTTGCAAAAAAAAAAAATAAATCATTCTAACAAACAGTTATATAGGAATTATATTATATTTGTGATTAATAATGCAAGTTTTGCATTCCTTTTTCATTTTAAAATTTATTCATTTAAAGATAATTAGTTACAGTATCCAATAATGTTGGTAATTAAAAGCCTTTTTTTTTTTAGAAATTAATCAAATATAATATAATAATTTTTTTGTAAATATGACAAATAGTTTGTTGAATAGTATGTGATTAGATCAAAATTGAATTCTCAAAAAAAATTGGGAACAGATTTTAAAATCAATTACTTAAATTTCATTAAATAAATTAATTATTCTTTCCCTAGTTTGATGATCTGTGTATATATATGTATGCATGCATGTATGAAATTTCTGATAACCGGTAATTAAGATTGATTGATGATCATGACCAATTTACAGAACTCAAAACTCAGATTTTATTAATGATGACTAACTGGAAATGATATTAAGAGGGCATAAGATGAATGAACGACCAAGCGGTATCAGGACGAGGATCTGATGACACGAAGGGGTACGACAATGAAAATGTCTTACCGCTGCCTTGAAGTGATACACTTTTGCAGGTGACCCCGTTGTAACAGCAGCCAATATAGGGTGACATCTTATTATTCATCTATATTTAAACTTTCACTATCATCTTTTGTTCTTGAATGGAATTTATGAAATTGAAATACCTGAAATAGTTAAGTGAATAATCATATCTTACTTGAAAAATTTAACATACAAGAAAGATTCAAAATCAAAATAATCCACAATTCTTAAAATTGCATTTAAAAAAAAAAAAGAAATCAACTTCACATATATCACTATTTCTCATCCTATTTGACTAATACAATATATTGATAAAACATTACATGACAAATTTACTATAAACTATCAACCATTCATAATACGGTTATCCTTAAATATCTCAATGAATGAGTAATCCAGTATTCAAGTATTCTTAAAGATATTGAATCAGCTTGTCGGTAATTGATTGTAATTTCCAATTGAAGAATAAATTTTTCGTCTGTTTTTTTTTCATATTTATTAATTTACGAAATATTAAGTTAAAATTCCACTCAAAAATACACAAAACAGTAAAGTAATGTTAGAGTAATGTTTTGGGGTAGTAGAGAGAAAAATAAAGTACAGTATCAAACTGTTGTAAATTTAAACTCATTATAAATCTTTAACTTATAAACTGGCAAATTTATAAGTAAATTCAAAATTTTGACAAAATTTGAAAGAGAAAAAAAAACTTGGTTTGGAATAAGTTACACAAAACTAACCCAGCATAAGTTTGTTATAATTTCTTGAAATATTTGAAATATTAAAACACTTCCAACTATTTATGTTTACATTCTACGGAGAGTAGCGTAATAAACTTGGCCAACTTTTAACAAATAAATGAAAGATAAAGTTATTTCATTCAAAATTAATTCTCTTAAATATCATAACACAAAAATATAGTGCTATTTCATTTAAATTGAATTTCCTAAATGTTGAAATATAAAACATAATTTTGCAAAAAAAAATTTAATGAAAATCTAAGTATTTTTTAAGCAAAATACAAATATTTTGATGAAAACATAATGTTAAATTTTGACTTTTAACCATTAATATTTCTTCCAAAAATGAAATTAACTCATTAAGTTCAGAAGTAAACTTTGCATATTTTACCTATCAAAAGAGGATGCAAAAAGGTGTTGTAAACATTCTGAATCATTTCATATTATGCTAACTATGAATTACTCTTTAATTTAAAGAACTTTTATTGCCCTAAATATTGGGTAACTTAGATTAGTCTCAATTTAGAGTACCACGAATAACTTATAATTGACTCTGATTAGTTCAAAAATATTGCTTTTTTTAGGTCATTAGAATTACTCCTTATTCTGAGTAACTTAGATTATCCTTTGTTCGGGTAACTTGAACAAATACTCCCAGGAATAGACAAAATAGATACGAACGAATCATTCCTACTTGCATTTCACCAGAATTTGTGAGACTAGAATTTTCACAATAGCTACCATGTTGTTGCAAACCTGTGGGCTCATGTTCAAGTTGCGGAATGACTGAAAAGATACCGATAGTTTCTAGGGTGGTGCCAATTACCGGCAGGTAGTCACGGGGGGCGGGGAGACGAGAAATTTTGATAAGGTTTTGATAAGGGAGAAGTGGGCGGCATAAGCGAGAAGCTTCTCGTTTGCTTTTTCCTGGTGGTATTTTGATTGGAAGCTTCAACTGTACTAGTTCGAATTGCTTTGAAAATGTTTCCCGAAATCTCTGTTACGGGAATGTTATCTCCGCTTTACCTTTACTCGCACTAAATCAACTGAAAATCCCATCTTCTTACATTTATAATTTTCCTTTATCCCAGAAATTCGTATCAGCTTGAAGTGTTACAGATACTTGTATATTTTCTCTTTCTTTCGAAGTTTTTGTTTTTTTTTGCACCAAAAAGTTCATTAATTTCTTTCGTTTTTCAAATTTCAATCTTGACTTCGTAATTTATATATTATCAATCTTACCAATGTATTTTGGATATGTTTTGTCATATGATTTTTTGCGTTTTTTTACGGGTATTTTGATTTAAATTGATTTCAAAAAAGAAAAAATCATTTTATCTGGTTGTAATGTTTTGCAGAACGAAGTCGATACACTTCTGAGGAAGATAACGAATAGGATGATACATTGATGGTAGTAGAAGGCACAATGGCATTTTTAGAATCGTTTCTAAATTGGATTTCGTTAATGGATCATTGGTCGAATTATGTTTGGCTGGGGGCATTTGTTTTGATCGTTGCATTAATCCGTTTCCTCGATGTATTGAGTTATCCAGAAAAGCCTTGGGTAACATATATGCAGAAGACAGCACTTGGCAGGAATATATCGATCGGTGATATTTTAGACCGATGTCCCATTCTGAACGAAATGTCAGTTTACTGCTTGTTTCTTGATCCTTCCTTAAGCCTTACCGAATTTGTAGATTTCGGTGATGATGAATCGAAGAGATGCTTCTACGTTCGTGGTGCAGATGTAAATTAAAATGTAGTTATTAATTTCTTGTCCATATTCATGTGTGAAAGCGGCTAGGATTCAAGGACTAGAGCTTCATTGGATAAATCTGTTGAGAAGGATTCGACTTCCATGTAGTTGAAATTTGATTCTGATCATATTTATATGTTAGTAAATTTCAGTTATTCACCACCATTACTATGGGGTCGAAGTGGTCATCTGCAAACAGCATCGTACGGATTATTTGGACATGCATCACTCATCCGGACTTATGACTATCGGCATGTTGTGAAACTAAGTGATGGCGCATCAGTCGTATTTGATGTTTTTGAACCAGTTAAGCTACATCCTTCTAGAAGTAAGAATATAATCTTCTAATCACCAGACGAAAATAAATAAGATCATTGAAATAATCGAAGGAAGTATTGTTACCCGAGACTTCGAGTTAATTCTTTGCTTTATTTTATTTCTATTTTTCTGCTTTTTTCTGTTGCAGAATTTAAGGATTAGTTTTATAAATTTTGTAGTCTCGAGCATTTACAGAAGATCTAACATTAGCTTTGTGTCCCGGTATCGCGAATACGAGTGAATCAAATTACATCCGTACATGTGTTCATTATGCTCAGGAAAATGGATTTCGTTGTGCCGTGTTGAACCATCTTGGTGCGCTAAAGCATGTTCCGCTCACATCAAATCGTATATTTTCCTATGGTTGGTTTGGAATTATTATCTCAGAGAGTAGTAAGATAGAACTATTGGTTGTAAAGTTAATGATAAGTTTGCTGGTTTTATAACAGCTTATTCAGAATACTAATACAAGCTTCGTTGAGTTATGTTTGTACAATGGTTGATTGATTAACCAAAGCAATTCTTGTTGGGAAGTCAGTTAATGCCAGTAATTATTGATCATAGCTTTCCTGTGGCAGTGGAGGATATGGCCGTGATAGTGACTCTTTTTGAATCGTTTTTTTTTTTTGAGTCGTTTCAAGACGCAACAGAGTTTAACTTATGGAGCAATTTTTGCAGAACAATTTTTTTAAAGGTGGTACAGAGGAAATGGAAGAGATGATGGCACGTTTGCATGATTTATATCCGTCCACTCGTTTCTTCTGCATCGGTTTCAGTATGGGTGGAAATATAACCACACGCATGATAGCTAAATTGTCATCTGATGGTTTGCAACATCGAATAATTGCTGGACTTTCCGTCGCACAAGGATATTGTGCTATATCGTTGGTTCTTCGCTATTAATTTTATTAGATATTTTTACTGCTCACAGCTCTATTTGCTGTAGTGCTATGTTAGTTTTAATGATTAGTACAGAGAATGCTTTACTTTCTTCCTCATTATACCATGACATTTGGCGATATGAATTCAAGCTTAAAAATTCGGATCAGATAATCATTCTACAACAGTTTGTGGGATCGTTTTTGAAGTATTTCGACAGTTCAAAATTTTTTCATCTTTGAACGTAGATATCCATTTGCTGTCTTTGCTTTGAAAATAAAATCCTGAGAGATTAATACCTTACTACGCTTTCCCTTCTTACTTCTTTCTTCATTCTTCCTGTATTTTTTAAAGTTCTTATTGCTTTTCTTCCAGAAATAACAACGTTCTTGGAATATGTATCGAAAATTGAAACAAGAATTCTCTTTTTTTCGAAGTTTTTAGCGGAAGTCGATTTTAGATCACTTTCGCTGTATCATAGTTGGGAGAATGGTCGTCGTGCATATAACTATTTGATAACGGAAAATATGAAACGGCTACTGAGAAGAAACTACGATATGGCAGTGGCACCGCATGTTAAGACAGGTTTAATAGATGAGCAGGTAAGTAATTTTTTTTTCTGTTTTAAAATTGTGTGTAAACACTTTATACTGTGGGAGTTCATGTGTTCCTAGATTTCTGCGTTTTTTTCCAAGTTTCGAACCTTTCTCATAGTCTGAGAAATTCATCTTACTGTAAATTTTGTAGCACTTATGGGCAGCAACATCAATAATGGCACTGGATGACTCATACACTCGCCGTATACTCGGTTACGAAAGTGTTGAGGAATTTTATCGTGACATCAGTTCCTTATCAGTAATTCCGAAGATTAAAATACCAATGGTACATGTCTGGTTTTTTTCCCAAAGGAATGAGAGCAAAAATTATCTATTCAAATTAAAATGTGGACCAATTTTTATTTTTTCTACATTTTATCTCGTTTGAATAATAAATACTGTTTTTTCTTACGTTATTTACATTAAAGTTTTAAAAAGGCAGAATTTATTACTTCATTGCTGGTATTGTGTGCAAACAAGAATGCGGTAGGCAGTACATTAAATTTTTTGTCATTTACTACTAGCAATTGATAAATTTTTTATCTTTCTGTTGTATTTTAAAAATGGGACCACTAGTGAAGAAGACAGGATATTTAACTATAAAATGCGATCAATCATGTTAATGTAGTAATAAGAATCGAAGATGCTGCAGGTTTTTATGAATGCACTGGATGATCCGCTCGTACCGCCTTGTCTTTGGCATCCGGTTCGAGAATTAGCTGCAATAAATGAATATTTCGGCTTCGTTCTCACGAAACATGGTGGACACCTTGGCTTCCTGGAAGGTAGTAGCATTGCTCCAAACTCTGTCACCTGGCTAGATCGTTTCATTGTTGAACTTGCAAATTCAGTTGTTGTAGCATATGATGAAAGTGAATAAATTTGACGAGAAAATGGAGAAAAAGAAAGGATGAAAGGATGATATTTTGACACTTTGAGATATTGGTGATTAACGGCGGATTAAATTGCAACAGTTTTGCCTTTATGGTATAGGAAATTAAGGCCAAATATTATAACTTGGAATGAATCACGCTGTTTTTGCTATAATGATAATTAAATGAGAATGAGATGGAAGTACATATAATTTGTAAAACTGTGTATGACAATGTGTTTGAGTTGTTTTCTCCTCTTAACACTGTTCTTGCGGTGATATCTTGCTTTGTTTTTCTTTTTTTTTTTTTTCATTATTTTTTTCTATTCATGTATTTTCTTTCCATCTTTTCTTTCCATATTGTTTTTTTCTATTCATGTATATTTTCTTTCCATCTTTTCTTTCTATCCTTTCTTTCCACTGTTGTCTGTTTCATTGTGTTGATATTGAAATGTTATGGCTTATATAATAGGTCTTAGGTTTTTTCTGCGTACTTTAAGTTAAATCTAACACATTGATTAAAATCCCATAAGTAAGCAAAGATAGGATATTCGAAGCTTATTTAAAGAGTACTAAATTTGACGAGATATTAGATAGTTTGCTTATACAAAGAATAACTATAACTACGATAATGGTAGAATAATAAATCTGTTAG
>NW_018108259.1:226924-229462 GCF_000183805.2 Loa loa
GGTAGAGTAATAAATCTGTTAGCATGCGATAACGAAATTAAAAAAAAAAAAGAAAAAGTTATAAATGATGCTTTCTACGTTTTACTTTATTTACCGAACAAAATCCATAATATAAAAATTAGAATGATTATTGTCTTATGTATATTAATCATCAATATAAAAAAGGTGATTGTTATAAGAAGCTATTATGTCTACTCTTTATACAATGTGCATATTGATCTTTTCCTTTTGTGTATTACACTGTTGGAGGATTTTTTTTTGTAATATTTATTTCTAGTCTATGATCAATCAATCTGGTGCGTTGCTTCATCCCGATGTTTCATTCTTTATGAAGGTTACATTTATTAATGGTTTATATTATTGGTCATCCGTTTTTTTTTTCTCATTTTTGTTGCTTTAAATCAATGTTTTTCCTTTAACTTTTTTTTCTTTTTTTCTTAGTTTTCCTTAAAAAAAAAGGAAAAGACGAAGAAATTCTGAAAAAATATTGTTGTACTTATTTTTTCTCACACGAGTTGTTTCATACGGATAATTATTTCATGTATTAATGGTAAAAGTTTTGAGCGGGCAACAATTTGTTAAACACTAAAAAAAAATTTTGCTTACGCTCATTCCTGTAGATCGTGAAATACGTTATAGCTTTATCTGCCTCCAAGTTTATGAATAAATCATCATTAGTATGGTAGACTAGCATCCTGGTATAAAATTCCGAGAAATATTCTACGAATTCCTTACTAATTGTTCCAAATTTTGCTTTTGTGTTAGTTTGTAAACTAGTATTTCTTCTTGGTATTTGACAAATTCTCGTCCTTTTTTTGCCGAAAAATGATATCACAAGAAAATATTACGAAAATTTTTGATTTTTCAGTCAAACATTTGTTTCGTTCTTTTTTATGTTAACCATGAAAAGGAAAATTTTTGATAAATTAGAAATGAAAACGAAAAGAAAAGAAGGAATGAAATAATCTAACTTTAACATTATGATAAATGTTAAGTTTTACAATACACACAGAATAGTTTAAGAGTATTGGTGGAAGAAATGAAAGAACTGATACGGTATTATTCATCATATAGCAAGAAAACATGAATGAATAGCAAATGATGGAAAGAATGGAAATTTTTGAAAAAGAAGGAAAAATGTTTCAAAATATATTTTAGGGAATTGTTAAATTTGTAAAGTGCAATAAATCAAAAAATGAAGAGGAAATATTTAACTTCAACTCTATCTGTGCTTGTATTCTTGTACATGTTATTAATAATGATAATCATATATTGATTTCAAATCATCAAACAGGATAACTAGTAATACGGATAATTAATTGGGGAAAGAATTATATATGTATATAATCAACAAAAAAAAAGAATGTAATTAATAAAAAAGTATGCATATAATTATGAAAATCTGAAAAATTTAAAATTAACTTTGAATCTTAGCATTATTAAAGTATTAAATTGTGATTCAAAAATAAGTAATGAATAAATTAACAGAAATCTATTTCTTTCCATCTTTTGCTACCATTTTTTACCCTTTTCTTTTTTTTTTTTTTGGCACACATGATGATAACGGATAAATACTTGAAAAAGAAAAAAAGAAATTCAGAATTCAAGTAATTCCAAATTTACATCATATTAATTTAGGTCATCGTAGAAATTCACATTGTCATGAATTAATGTGACATTAAAATATGGACTATAATCATCCATGCAATTTACATATTTTTTTATGAAGACTTTTTCAAGTAGTGATATTTTCACATTATCAAATGATAAAGTAAATTTTAAGATGAAAGAATTAATTATGATTAGGATAAATACGTAAACAATTTATGCATATATCATCGATCAATTTTATTTTTTTGTAACGATCTGATATATCGATTGATAGTGATCAAACAGTTAATTAGTGATTTGTTGTAATTTCCGTTCTTCAAATCGGATGGCTAATATAATAGGAATAATTTTTTTTCTTCTCGATATTATAAATAATAAAATTTGTTTCATTATCAAATGTTTTCTTTTTTTCTTTATTAGTTACCATTTTTTTTTGTTTGAATTATTTCAGTTCATAACAGTTCCTCTTTGCAACAATTTCTGCTAATTTCCTTTTCAACAATTTTAACACTTTGAAAAAAGCATTCCTTTTTTTTTTCAAAATTAATCAGTGTTTATAAAGCAAAGATTAAAGCAAAAAAAAAAAATTAATTTATTCTAAATAATTACACATTTTATTTCATTCATTGTTTTTCATATTTTAAAATTTCAACTTTTCAAGTTTTTTCAAAAATGTTAAAACTTGAAATTTTAATTCCTTTTTTTTTTAAATCGAATATCCTTTTCCCTACCTTTTACTTTTCTATTTCTCAATAAAATTATGTTATTTTTTAAATAAAATTTTATATTATACTTCTATACACATACGTATTCATATATTTTTATACATTCACACATATACATGTATTCACATACATACATACGCATTCATATATGCATTTACATACATACATACATGCATACATGCACACATACATACATACATAC
>NW_018108259.1:229697-232887 GCF_000183805.2 Loa loa
ATATATATATATATATATATATATATATATATATATATATATATATATATATACATTCACATACACATATTCACGTACATAATATATTCACACACATACATTCAGGTACATACAAAGATACATACATAGATACATGGATACATACATAATACATACATACATATACATGCATATATACGCATGTGCACATACATCATGAAGTTAAATTGAAATATTTATGTTCATTAAGAGATTTTCAAAATCTGATCAGTACATTTTCAATAATTTAAATTGCAGAAAAATAAACACATTGAAATTTAAATTTCATAATTACATTGTGTTATTATCAAATTTTTTTTTATCGATAAATATAAATATTTTGATAATTTACACTGATAACATTATCAAATTATTATCTAAAAAGCTTATCTTTAACAAAAAATAAAAATGATCAAATTTTGACCAAAAAATAACAAAATTTAAAATAACTAAAATTAACAACCAATATTACATAAATAAATTCGTTTTCTAATAGTTTTTCATATTTGATTTGTTTATTTATTTTCTCATTTAGCTTATTAATTTTACTGATTTTTATTATTTGAAATTTAGGTTTACAATAGGAAAAAAGAAAGCTAATTATGCTTCAAAAAATAAGAAATAAAAAATGGAATTCAATAGATAAAAATTAAATAATACATACAGTAATTACTTGAAGTAATAATATAAATTGAATTATGTCATTAATGTTATTCAATTTAAATGTTCATTTGAATTGATATAACAATGAATTATCATTTCCAATTCGTACATTTCATCGATAAATAATGTTCGAAAAAATTTAATTGACAAAATCACATGAAATATTTATCATTTTTTACTCTTATCGTAATCAATATGATCATATCAGTGATGTGTTCATTCTTAATTTGTATAAATGTATGTGAAATTTTTACAAAAATTCCTTCATCATATCTGATGATAACATATGGATTAATTTAATGATAATAGCAAACAATACTTTTATTACAGAATGAATAATCAATGTGGATAAAATTTCGAAAAACAATGAAATATGTAAAATTTTTTGTTAATTATGCCATTTAATTTATTGTTAAAATAATAGTAAAGAATAAGAAAAAAGAAAGTTAGCAGTAAATGAAAAATAAATAAAGTTGTGCCATTATTTGAATTAATTAATTTAATTACATTATGGTATTCAATTATTTAAATTAATTAAGTGGAATTTTTTTTTCTTCAATATGTATATTTTAAACAAACTGATTATATTATTGTAAATTAAAAAAAGAAAAGGATGTGAAAAAAGAGAAATTTTTAGTATCCGTTTATAATTACAGATAACATAACATCCTCGATTTATTTATCATTGTTTGAATATTTTGGAATTTTTTAAATGACCTGAAATTCGTAAATCTAAAATTAATTTCGACAATAAATTAAGTTGAAATAATGCTGAATATAGAAATTTCAAAAAGTAAGTTTTCTTTTTTGAAAACTTTTTAAATAACATTTTACATGAAAAGGTATTCTGTACAAATTTTAATCTAGTTCATGTCAGTAAAAGATTTCTTTTGCAAATTAGATTAACCTAGTAACAGTTTAGATCAGATTTGATCCAAGATGAAAGAGGGAGGTAGCGGTATTTTTGTTTCATCTTTTAGCGAAATATCATTTATCTATAACCTTTAACCCTTTAATTATGGTATAAACTAAGATAACATTAATGTCAGAATTATTTGAACTTGGATGGAAAATTTGCTTTTTCATAAAAATAATTTAATTCAATAGAATATGATGAAAGTTTCCCTTCTGATTCTTCGCCGAATATTCGCTGATTTTTTGACCAATGACCATTAAAAATTCTTAAAAATAAATTTTCAGTTCTGGGATTAAAATTTAAAATCATTTCTTTTACATTTATTTTTAAATTTTCACATTTTTTATGAATTGTATGAAATTTTATCAATTATATAAAAATTTACAACTCTTATAAGCATTTATTTCATGTATTTCCTTTCATGCATAACTTTATTGTAAAATTATTTAAATTTAATTAAAAAATTTGCATACACATAGATTTTTTTAATTTGAAATTCTATCATAATATTGCAAAATAAGATTTTAAATTATAATAAAATTTGCAAAATGTTTTTAAAAATATACAAGAAAAACGATTAAAATTATGGTTGCAACAGCCTGAAAAATAAAAAAATAAAACTGTAAAAGTGAGCAAAAAATAAATAAACTGTTATTAAAAAACATAATAATTAAAGTAATCAATAGAATAATCAAAGTGATCAAAATTTAATTTATTTCAAATATTCAATTCTTTTCTCTTTGCAAATTTTCATTACCACAATTTTGCATTGTTTTATTTTATATTTTATAGTATAATATTTCAATTGTAATATATTATTGCATGTAACATTCGTTTGCTTTATATCAATATCTTCGTTAATATTGCAATACATCTTTTATCTTTAATATATTTTATTACAATAATTTAAATTAAATTGTGTTTACAATAGTAAGCGGTACTTATATAGAATATACTTTATTATAATTTTATTATTTTTATTAGGTACACCATTTAGATATGCATATATGATTACTGTAGCAATGTATGATTTATGCATTTGATATTCTGCAAAATACCGATAAAATCATTGCAAATGGCTTCCCGCAGTAATATAATTTGTTGCATGCACATTTATTTGCATGCAATCATGCCGGATGCTACATTGCATGCAATCATGTCGGATGCTATATTGCATGCAATCATGTCGGATGCTATATTGCATGCAACCAATAGCACAATACAACATTCGATACAACTGTTGCAATTTTTCGGTTAAACTTAAATTTCCAACCAATAAATGGTCCCTAGAAGTGGTGATAATTGAAGAAAAAAACGAAAAGAAAAAAAGAAGGAGACTATTAGAAAAAGGTGAATAGTTTTTAGATTAAATATTAAACATTAACGAAGATTAAATGTTTAAATTAAAAAAAAAAAAACATAAAAGAAATTGACATCAATCAGTAATGATTTTGGGTGTGTCTTTTGACATTAACATGAAAAATTTTTAAAGTTTAGAGAAAAATTTAAAAAAAAGAAAACGAGGAAACTACATACGCACACATCCACTCATATACACACATACACACACACACACACACACACGTGCACGCA
>NW_018108259.1:233756-241798 GCF_000183805.2 Loa loa
GAGAGAGAGAGAGAGAGAGAGAGAGAAAAAAAAGAAAGGAATTCAAAATGATGAGATGGTATCGGAAACGGACGACCACACCCTTTGGAACTTTCCCTTTTCTGTCCTTTCCTTTTCCTCCCATTTCTCTTTTTTCTTCTGATTGATTCTGATTCATCAATATTTCCTCTCATATCACTATACTTATCATTCCTATTACTATTTATAGACTAATATTACTTCCTATTAACATTCCAATCACATCTTTATCATTCCTGTTATTATTTTCTTATCATTTACATTAGTATTTGTAAATTAATCTTACTTCTACTAATATTCCAATCATATCCTTATCATATCTATCAGTATTTATAGACTAATTTTACTTCCACTAATATTTCCACATTTCTTATCTTCTTACTTCCACATTCTTATCATTCCTGTTGCCCTTTGTAAATTAACCTTACTTCCATTAACATTCCAATCATATATTCTTATCATTCTATTGCTATTTATAGATTAACCTTACTTTCACTAGCATTTTAATCATATTCTTATCATTCCTATCACCATTTATTGACTAACTCTTCTTCCACTAATATTTCAATCACATCTTTATCATGATCATTTATCATCTGCCATTTCATTCATGAATTTTTCTTTTTTCAATTTAAAATTTCACAAAAATTTTTTTCTCTTCTTCTCTCTTTTCATTTTCTTTTGACAATTACACATTTTAAGAATTATTTCACAACAATTTTTCACATCTACAAATGTATATACATTTGTAAGTATATCTCTACTGATATTACTTATCAATGATTTATTGATATCATAAAATATAGATCGATAAATTTAATGAATTATTTGTGTAATTGAAGCATTGCATAAATTTTATGGTTGATAAATTGATTGAATAATTGATAATTTTTAGGAATTTTTATGTTTTCGAAATGGAAATTGTAATAGCTGTGGTACAAATGGAACAGAAAAAAGCTGATAAGATTAATGGAAATGTATTTAAAGTGCTTCTTGTTAATGAGCCTTGTTCATCATCACGACATGAAATTCGAATGCAATTACCGCATTGTCATGTACCGCCTAATGGTGATCCAACTGAAATTGCATTAAGTTTTGTGCAATATCATTGCAGGTTTTTTTGTTTTCTCATTTTTTTTCATAAAAAATTTCAAAAAATTTTTTTTGTCCTATAAAAAAAGTGTTGACTTTGTTAATTTCTAATATTTAATTAATTTTTTTCGAATTTTAAATATTACTATCAATATTTATTTTAAATAAATTTTTTAATTTCAAATTTTGCTAATTTTAAATATTTTTGTTGATTTTAATTTCAGATATGTTAATTTAATTTAAATATTACTATTGTTAATCATACATGTTTATTTTTTATCATTTCATATTTTATATCCTTTCTTTTTTCATCTATCCTTGAAAACATCTTTGATTATTTATTATTAGTTTTATTATTATCATTATGATTATTTACTATTAATTATCACTTGTTATTACTAATTACTGGATTATTATTACTATTAATCGTTTCGTCGAAGAATTTCAGGAAATGGCCACGTCGAACATTTGAAGTACCATTATGGGATAACGATGAGTTAATGTTACAAAACAGGTCACCATATACTGCATCAGCACAACTTGCATTATATTGCATACCACTTATTGAAAACGGTAAATTCTTTGGAAATTTTTTCATTTCCAATTTTATTTATTAAAATTCTTTAGATTATTTAATTAAACTAATTAATCAATATCTCTTATTTGCTATTTTTATTATTGTTATTACAAAATTATTATTGCTATTACAAAACTCAAATTGTTTATTTGATTTATATTTTTCTTTCTTTAATATGTGTATATTTAACCCGTTTTACGAAATCAAGCATGTATTAATTACTTGCTTAATTTGCATTTTTCGTTTAATTAATAGATCATTTTCATTGTTTAATTATTATCATTACACAGATTGTTAGGTTATGTTGTAAATTTTATTTCTTATCAAAAGATCAAAAATGTATAATGGAAATTTGCAGACGATGAATTTACGACATTGACAAAAATTGGCCATTTTGAAGAACTTTCGTCAGTTTCCAAACATTGTCAACTTGATCCCAATTATTTTTCAATGGAAACATGTCATTGTATCTTACAACTTGAAAGGTTTAATTTTTATTTTTAATTTTATATCTCATTTACGCTTATCTATTTTTGCTCAACCGTTTTTTTCATCTTCTACGTTTAATGAGAAAATTATCTGAACAACTAGCATAGGTTTAACTTGGTGATATATCGTATGCTTAATTAATTTGCCTGTAATTCCCTATATTCCTAATAAAATTTTCTTTTTCTGTTAAAAAAAATATCTTTAAGAAAAGTTTTTCTTTTAATTTTGAAAAAGTTTCGTTTTTTTTAGTGTCGAAAAAATAAAAAATGAAATTTTCGCTTTTTCTAATGAAAATACTACACTATTGGTTATATTTCATTATACTGATATTCATATTCTAATATTACAATTAGGAAATAATGATTTATCTAAGCAAAATATCTAAGCAAAATACCTGTAAATTTACCTAATTTAAAAATCAATCATTCGTTTCCAATAATTACTGATTAAAAATAATCAGTGATTAGTAATTTAAATAATTAGTGATGATTAATATTTTTTTGATAATTAATAAATGGTGAAAATTTTTGGAAAGAAATTAACATGTATTCTTTATTTACTTATTAATTAATTAATTTCTAAATGAATAAGCTATTAATGCTATTTTGAAACAGTTGTTAATTATTGATATCTTAAGATGGCTTCATGATCAGGAATGTAAAGATACGGATTTTTTGGCACGATTTTTTCTTCTATCAGCTGCAAAGATACGAATACGTGAATGTGCGCATAATCCAGCATATGAAAATGAGCATTCCTCATTATGCCATAAGTATGAAACATTTTAAAATTTAAATTTAAAATTAATTTTAATTTTCATCAAATAATTTTTGAAAATGATTGTAAATAATATGTTTAAAAGACTGCAATTTTTTTTTTTTCGTATAAGCTATATTTAATGATTTAAAAAATAAAATAAAAAATAGAAAAAATATTATTTTTTAAATTAATATGTTTTTCATATATTGTAATATATGCATTTTAAAATTTTAATAAGTTAAAAGATAATTAAAAGACAAAAATCGAAAGGGCGAAACTTTGAAAAGTTAAAGAACAATTTTCTTGAAGGAAAAAAAAAGAAACAAAAAGTTAGTATTAATAGTATGAAAAGATGGAAAAAAGAAATACTTTAAATTATTTGAAACAAAAATGTATTTTACATTTTTATTAAAAAAGAATTTATCAATAATTTTCAAATATTTTACAAAATTATTTTAGCTTTTATCTGTTTGTTTTCATTTTTTTTCTTTATTTTTGATTATTTCATAGACGAATAATGGATTATGATCGAAATTCAAATATTACAAAAGAATCATGTGATTTGGCTGAAGAAGTACGCCGAAGTAATAATGCAAAAGCAAAAATGATGGGTTATGATAAATATGATATGTTTATCATTAATCCAATTTTTGGTACCGGTTTACATTATGCTAATGCTAATGAGGTTAATAATAGTTAGATTTGTTTGTTTTTTTTCGTTTTTAGTTATGACAAATATGATATATTTTTAAAGTAAGTAAAATGTCTAAAGTTACTGAAAAAATTTAGTCAGAAGTAAAATTACTGAAAAGTAAGTTCAGTCCGAAGTAAAATTACTGAAAAATAAATTTAGCATGAACTAAAATTGCAATAATGATAGATAAAGGTATGATATGATATATTTTATTATTAATGGTATGTTATTTAGTACCACTTTGTATTATGATAATAATTAAGCATTAATGGAAATTGAAATTAATCATTTTCATCTCCAGTTGAATAAGATTGAATTATGATGAGATTGAAAAATAATACCGAAATTATATCAAAAATTCAATTTTTCTTTTTTTTTTGTTAATTTCATGATATGACAAATGTGCTTATAATTAAATTAGCTGTGAAATTCATATGAGAAATCTTTGCGATATTTTTATGCAACGAAATATTGTAATAATATTAGTGTTAATTAATTTATAGCAACAATATTATGCAAAAGATTTACTTCGAGAAAATGCATCATCGTCATCAAGTTCAAGTGGTGAATGTTGGTCAGAAAAATATCCACTACATAAAGCTGCACATGATGATAATGTTGATGATATAAGGTGTAAATATTTAATTTGAAATAATCAATTTTATTATAGCTAAAATTTGAATTAAAATTTTAATCAAATGTATAGAATCAAATTTTAATTAAATTTGAAACTTAACTTCAAATAAAAATAAAAAATAAAAAATTTAAACTTAATTAAAAAAAGATTTATTATAGACGATTATTAGCACAAGGTATGATAGCAAATGAAAAAGATAACGCATCTTGGACACCATTACATTATGGTGTTTTTTATAATAACTTACGAGCAACAGAGGTAATATAACAATTTCTTTTTGAAAATTATATGACTACCTAGAAATTTTACTTTTTTATATTACAATCTGTGAGAAATTAAAAGAAAAGAGGAAATATTCAAAAAAGAAAAAAAGAATTTTCTGATTTTTTATTTTCTTTATTGCAATTCAATAATTTCATTACATACACTACATTTATTTTAAGTAAATATGAAAACTAATAGTTATATTGTATGAAAATTTTGTCGAATTCTTCTTACATTGAAAGTTTTAACTCAACTGTAGGATTAAAATACTTAATTATTAATTAATCAATTTCAGGTATTATTATTACATCAAGGAACGGATGTAAATGCTTCAAATAAAGTTGGTTCAACAGCATTACATTTTGCAGCATTACAAGGAAATGTTTATATGGTTGAATTGTTACTTTCACATTCAAAAATTAACGTGGTATGTCATTTAAGTGATCATATGTCGCGACACGTATTCAGGTGATACATACGCTGTACATACGCTGTGACACGTGTTTAAGCGATATGTACGTTGTTGTATGTATTTAAGTGATATGTATGCCACGATACGTAATTTAAATGATACGTAATTAATATGTACACTTTTATATGTATTTAATTTGATACGTACGCTGCAATACATAATTTTAAAAATACGTACGTTGCAGTTTTTAGCGATAATGCATGTCTGTTTCTTTCCGTTTCTTTTTTCTTTAAAATAAATTTTATATTTTTTTTAGGCATATATTTACGTCTTAAAAAATTAATTCTGTATTCATTTAATTTTGTTTATTTAATTTATTATTTAAGGATGCAAAAGATAGTAGTGGACGATGTCCAATAGATATATGCGCTTGTGTACCTAAAATAGAATATCAAAAGGTGGCAAAATTATTACTGAACTGGAAACGACTTAATAAAGTACAGGTGAAAAAAAAATGAATGCAAGCTATTAAGCATACATTTTAAAACTCATTCATCTTATAAATATTTGTTTTTCTATTTAAGTTAAGATATTTTGTTTTTTATTTTCTTACATTTTAGGTTGAATTAATGGATGGTGGTAATGCGCAATTACTCCTAACACATGGTCATGATACAACAGCTGAAGAATTGCATGCGGAAATGTGCAAAGAATTAAAATTTAATAATGATAGTGGAAAATTATTTGCAATATGGATTTGTTCCGATCGTTTAAGTAGGTTTGTTAATGTTTACTGTTAAACAAAAAGAGAAACATATATATGAATATTATTGTTTTCAAAAGTTTTAAATTTATTAAAATTTTAAACTTTACAAAAAATTTTTCTCATTAATAATTGGTAAAACATCAAATATCAAATTTTAGATGGGAATAATTTTTTTTTTGTGCAAACTTATTGATGAAAAATATTTTTTGAAATATTCTTTCAGGTTTGCAATTAAAAGCTGATCATAAGCCGATGTTGCATATGAATAAATGGAAAAGTAAAATAGCAAAATTTGGAAATGAAGAATTGCAATCAACTGATGATGATGCACCAAAATTTTCTTCCGTCGTGATGCACGTTTAACTTTACAAAAGGAAAAAATGGTATGAACAATATTTTAGTTTATTTTAAATTAATTTATTTTAACAAAATTACATTAAGCTGAAAAAAAATCCATATTAAAATTTTTGTTAAAAAATCAAATACAATAAAAGTTGTTACAGTATTTATTGGCATCTAGCAGTTTATTAAAAATAAACAATAAAATTTGTTGGCATTTATTGGCATTTAGCAGTTTATTAAAAATAAATAAGTCTTTTTTTTAATATTTAATTGGATAAAAGTTATAGAAGGAAAAGTGTACATTTTATGAAATTAAAGAAGAAAAAAAACTACTACCAGTCAAAAACATCATCAATTTAATATCTTAATTAATTTATTTTGTGAATAACTATTTAATGCAATTTTTGTAATATCTTTTCGCAACACTTTTTTAAATACTATTTTATAATAATTACAATATATAAACAGATGCCTTTTTTTTGAAAAACTTAATTGATAACAAAAAATCGCTTTTGTAATTTTAGGATAGTACCATAGGATGTAATAATGCATTAATTGGATATAATATTATATAATTTTTTTAATATTATATATTAATGCAATTTTAATATTGTTTTATAATACTTTTAAGGAATTGGGAAAAAAATGCAAAAATTATATTAAACATTTGAAAATGAAGTCAATAATTTAATAATGAAATTACTGTCAGTATTGAATGAAATAATTCGAATTTTGTAAATTACCTAATTTTTATTATTATTATTGTTATTATCATTATCATTATTATTATAATATTATTATTATTAATTTATTTGATATATTAAGGCAATATTAACACCAATGGCACTTTCATTACTATACGATGAATGCCGTCTTAATTATTTAAAAGGATTGTATCCATGTTCGGATCATGACCTCATTTCACTTGCTGCTATTATGTTACATATCATTTATGGCGCTAATATTCAACTAACGTAAGCTTTATTAATATTTAAATTAATTTCTTAAATCAGTAGTAATTTAATATAATTAAAATAATTATGAAGTAATTCTAAACAAACATTTCATTCTAATGGCAAATATTTTATGCAAAAAAAAAAAAACTTTCACAATATTACTCAGAAAGAAAAAAGAAGTTTGAAAAATATAGCATCATATTCTGTATGTGATACTATATTGTCTTCCGATCTTTTATGTAAGATTTATGGATGAATAAATTAAAAAAAAAGAAGAAAAAATTTTGAATAATTAAAAATCGATGTAGTTATTATGTAATGATTTTATTATAGTGATCAAATATTAGCTACGGTAATACCAATACATCGATTACCAGAGAAAGGAAATAATCTGAGACAAATGCGCTCACGGATTGAATATGAACATCAAGCACGTAAACGAACTAATTTAATCAAATTACAGCAAGAATTTTTACAAATTTGTTGGCGTTTTAGCGTTTATGGTGCAACATTTTTTGATGCTATCGCATTTATGACTAAGGTTGTAATATTTCCTCATTCTTTTCTTCTTTTCTTTTTAATTTCTTATTTTTATTATAAGTTTTACATTTTTGATATATCAGTATTAAATTGAACTTGTTTTTTTTATTTAGAAAGAAATTATAATATACTAAATATTATCTGGATGACAACTAAGAAATAGTATGATAGATACTGAAATTACTTGCCATAAATTATATATCAAAAAAGGATAATAGTTATTAAGTTAGAAATATGCTGCATAATAAATTTATTAAATGATTATCTTAAATAATGACAAAAAAGAAGGCAACCAAATAGATAGATGTAAACATTTCTTATCACAATAGCTACTAACCTTAAAATTATAAACTTTTGCATTTTTAAATTAGTTCTCTGTGTTATTATTATTATTAATTATTATTATTGCTATTATTATTAATTATTTTCATTATTTTATTATTATTATTATTATTATTATTATTATTAATTATTATTATTATTATTATTATTATTA
>NW_018108259.1:242204-245348 GCF_000183805.2 Loa loa
AACCTTTATCGTGATAAGAGATTGATAAAAATCCGCCAATGTCCGTAGAAGCGAAGAATAAACAGAAGAAGAAGCCGATAACCTTCGAAGAGGGGAGCAGCTCCACGCCTTTTTGCCCGGATTTTGGACCCAGATTATATATGTTAAGAAATGGGAGTGGTTTACATGAAGAATTCAAGTATCGGAAACACACCGGATATGATACAAGCATTATAACAAGATTAAACAGAATGATTGGCATGGGAAATTAAGGGTTTAAACATAAAAATGTAAATTGGTTAGATAACAACAAAAGAGTGTGGGGAACAATTTTAAGGAATGTAAATATGTTAAGAGTGATTCATAGTATCATTAGCGTTAATTTACAATGTGAATGAATTTATTTGAGGTTTCGTTTTCACGACAAGCGCCATTGTAATTTACTTTGATCCTTTCAGAAAACTCTCTTTCTATACCTTTCTTCAATAAATTGACAAAGATGAAAGGAAAAAAAATTGAATTAAAAAATTTAATCTTTAAATATCCTTTTTTTGTTAATAAGTAAATTTAAATATGGTAATGTAGCATATTCAATAACTATAATTAATTTTGCTAAATTTACATATTCAATAATTACAAATGATCATATTAAGAAAAAAAGAAATTAGCAATAAAAAATTAAATTTAATGATCACTTCATCAGTTTAATGATCAACTTAATGAACAATTTTTTGATTAAATTTAATGATCACAATAAATCTTATCAACTTATTCACTGATTTTGTTTGTTTTTTTTCCCCCACTCATTCATTATAAAATTACTTTTAGGCAAATCATATCAATAATCTGTTAAAAAGATTAAGAAGTGCTGCTGAATGATAAAAGAAAATAAACAATACAATCTTGAATATGTCAATTATCACAATATTGAATCTCATCTTTTAAGTAATAATTTTTATGGTTTATTTACACTTTTCATTTTTTCTTTCATAATGATAACAAATATTTGTTATCAGTGTTTTACAACGAAAAATTTTCTCAATTAAACATCTAAACATTAGTTTTTATTTAATCTTTGATCAATTTATTCATATCTTTTTTTCTTGTTGTTATTGTTTAAAATTAAATGTTTTATTTCATTATTGTATAATAAATATGGTCACATTTTTTACATTTTTGAAAAATAAGCTGAATAAATTGAAGATATTTTTCAACAGCAACACGAAATTATCAATTCAATTTTAACTTGAATTTGAAAAATTTGATTTCGAAAAATCTGATATTACCAAATTTTCGTTTTAAAATTACACATTTATATCTGTTTTTTAATTATTGCCAGTAAATGAAGTATCTTTTATTGATTTAAAATATTGTTTAAATTACATTTCATCGATTTGAAATATTGTTCAACTTACATTTCCATTAAAAAAGGAAAAAAAAGCGAAAAACATGAGATAAATAATCAAATTTCCTTCCCAACAACACAGTCGTTAATTCAAGAATGGAAATGTTTAGTAATAATTGCGCCACAATTTTCATCCTCCATTCTTCCTCTCTTCATTCACTTCTTTAATAGGTGCGCAATTGTCGTTCGCGAGAGATATGATAATTGATTTCATTTGCTCAATTAAATTACCATATATTGGTTAAAATCCATTTACATGCTGTGAATAAAAAAAAGAAAATGCTTTCAAGTACAGAAAACTGACGCAATGTTGACACAAGTAATGCTAATTATAACAATTTTCCAAATTTTTCTTTTTTTTTTTAAGAGAAAATTAAAGATATGATTTATATCTTCTTCCCACAAAGATATAATTGATATATTCATATATGATTTCACATTCTAAAACTGATTGAAATATTCATGTCCAGCATTACTAACAATTACTGGATTATTTAAATTATTAAAATATTTCTCATCGATTAATATTATTAGATTTAAAACAGTTTACTATTCATTTAATCATTTAGTTCATGATTATAACACCATCCCGAAAAGCTATTCAATTTTGAAATAAGCTTAAAGTTTAAAATTAATAACAAATGCAATAACAAATTAATGACTAATTAATAACAAATTAATAATAAGTGCAATTTTTTAATTACGTCATTTTTATCTTGAAATTCATATTAATGTTCATACTAACAAATTTTTCGAATGCAAAACAAAAGAGAGGAAAAATTGGAAATTTGAATATCAATTGTTCGCTTCCGTCATATAATTTGCATCACATTCGGAACCATTTCGCATTTTTGTGCACCTTTTTTTTCATTAACTTCATTTTCCGGAAGTAGAAACCGTAACTATTTAAAGTTCATTTCCGGATGCACTAAGAATTCCTAATGTGGAGTATTGATAATAGCGAGTGGATAGCATGTATTGACGATAATGTGTAAAGATAAGCACCAATTATTATTTATCACTGATAAGCAAATAATGTTATAATATATGGAATCAGTGAATGTACATTAACAAATTTCAATCCATAACTGATATAAAATATCAACTTATCAACAATAGCACAATATCTCCTTTCTGATAAGTTCATTCATTTCCTACCACTCTTTATCATGTAATGATAAGTAAACTTTATTTTACACATTTTTTTTCTACGTTTTTCCTCCGTACTTTTTTGTCTCTCTCTCTCTCTTTCCCAAAACATTATAAAGATTGGGTTCATAGGGGAAGAAGAAAAGAAAATGAAATTGAAATGGTTGCATTCTGACTACAAACTTAAATTAGTGAAATAACTAGAGGTGAAATATGTTGATAGATAAAGTGATAAATAAAATGATATATCCTTCAACAAATATAAAGTTGAAAACTTGCAAAAAAAAAAAAGGAGAATGAAAGAGTAACCTGTTCTACAAAAATTTTTGATATGTCACAATAAATCATTCATCAATTATTGGTCAACAAATGATAACCTTTGCATTTATTACATGAAAATAATTGCAATGACTCCATTTTGTTTTCAATGAAATCATTAATTCTGATTAGCAAGTTAATTCTAAATTCCTCAAACTAATTTATTAATAACTGAAAAAAAATAACTGAAGATTACTTTGTAATAACTCCTACATTAACATGATTACTTTAACTCTTACATTAACATGATTACTTGTAATAACTCTTACATTAACATGATTACTTTGTAATAA
>NW_018108260.1:0-2737 GCF_000183805.2 Loa loa
TGGAGCTTATTAGTTGTTTATTCCTGGAGAGAAGCATTTTGGGATTCCATTAATTGCGAAGGCACTTTCCCTATGGGACACTCGAAGAAGTGGTTTCGGAGATCAAATAAATGGTGAGATAAAACTATGCGATCGAATTCGTTCTGCATATGAAACTGCACTAAAATGAAATATAATTTCATAACTTTTATTTAAGGAAGCGTTCTAAAATGAAACAGTGCAGTTTAATAATCACTGCTACTTTCATATCAGCCTGAGACGTTATAAAAACTGCAATTATTATATGAGGAGTGAATTAAGCAATTCTTGGAGAAATCAAATCGAAAGTTTCGATTTGCTTCCTCAATTGAATTTTCAAGTTTAATTTTATATGTCGAGGTACGGGTTTAATTACCTCTTTGACATATTCAGGAATTTTATGAAGAAGTAAACGACGATGAATTTGAAATAGTATTTGTCTCACTGGATCATTCGGAGGAGGATTTGAATAACTATCTAAAAGAATCACATGGCGACTGGTATCACGTTCCGTTCGGTTCCAGTGAAATCGAGTTTGTTTTTTGTTTTAAAACTAGCTATTCCACAATGTATTAGATAGGAAGAGGTTCCCGTCTATGCTTGGTGATAAGAGACTGGATAAAAAATTGTCAATTTTTGGAAAGTGAGAAGCTGTAGTCCATGTCACGCCTTTATCTACCTTCGGAGCTTTATTTGTTAGTTTGGCATACCCACTTCATGTAACTTGGTTCTAAGATTCACAGAAAGCAAACCTTTCTTTCTCTTATTATCATTTCTTTATTTTGAGGAAATTGAAAAATAAGTACGAAGTTGCTGGAATTCCTATGCTTATTGTGATTAAATCCGATGGTAACGTTATTACCAAGAATGGCCGAGCAGATGTTTCGGTAAGCATTTTGTCTAACGTTAGGTCTGGATTTTGACTTGTTTCTTTCTCGTTTGTGGAAAGTTTCATTGAAGATTTCTTTTTAAATGTTAAGAAATACCATAAACATTAACTTAGCATACAGAGCTTAACGTTAAACATAGTAACACTATTTGAGTTTGCTGAACCACTTCTGTACATTACAATTCAGGACACTATCCTCTCAGAAAAGCCAACTTCATTCTTACGAAGGGTGGAAGTTATCTACAATCATCATAAATTTAGATGTCGTCAAGGGAGAGAGAGTGGAAATATCAAATGACATTATGTTTACTTCTGACTCTTCAAACCATTGTATTTTTTGTAGAAAAAATTTCTTCCTGCAATACTTCAGGGCAAAGCACCACCACAAACACTTTCGAGCTGGTTAGCAGCTGCATAATACAGGCTGAACGAAATGATAATCTATTGGTATACCTGCTATCAATTTCCATTTTGAATGTTTGGAAAGATTTTTCTCTCAATTTTATTAAATCGTTTATGTTAATGAAATGAAATTTTTGGACTCTATGTTTTCCATTGTAATACTTCGCTGTGCTACTAAGTGTTTTTTACTTTCCTGATTTGATTTATTGCAGCAAAAGATAGCAGTCCGATTTCATCTTAGTACTACTTATTTAGTTTTTGAAGCTGAAAGTAATTACCAGGAAAGATATAATTCCTTATTGTCGGTCAAAATGGTAATATTTATTTCTAAGAAACGTGGAAGAATAAAGATTATTGTTTCCCAAAGTGTCCTGAATTTGACCGTGCAAAGAGAATTCTAACGTACGTTTCTGTATGTAGAAATCCGCAGAAACGTTGTGTACTTACTGGCAGTCAGAATAGACACACAGCCCCAAGTTGACAGTAATAAAGATTCAAAAAAGGTTGAATGCGAGGGAGGATTTTAAAACATGTAGAAAATCGTAAAATAGCATTATGGCACCTCGTCGTGGAAGTACAGTACGTGAAGGATTTCGCAATAACAAAAGGTAATTGATAAAAGATGAAACGAACATTAATGAAATGAAAAGTGCTGAAGTGGGATGCGTGTTGAGTGGCGAAATGAAACATGAATGATTGCGGGGGCGCGTCATAAGCGTTGGATTATATGTAAATGTTGGTACCACTATCATAGCTTCTCTTACTCAACTTCCGGCAACGAGGGAGGAATTGTGCTAGCATAGCCAGTATTGGAATGATATTGGACTAAGACAAGGGATGATTTGAGCTTCGATCATGGGGCTGATTGTGGAGCACGTGGAGAATAGTACCCACATGAGCAACTAAGGAATAATTGTGGATGCTAGTTGTGGATTCTGGGTGATAAGCAAATAAAAAGTAGCAGTAACATTCCTATCATCCTTTTATCGTGAATGAATGTGAAAAAGCTCTCTGATGAAAGGAAATATAAAAATTCATAAGTGAATGTGTTGTGATATAGTAATTGGTAGGTTACGGTGCTGTAAATCAACTCGTATTATGAATCAACTTTATGTGCAATGTCGGCATGTAACAAAGAACCTTAAGTCATCTTGGGGTCAGGTGGTTCTAACCTCTTGGAACTCTGCTCATTGGTTAACGCAGTTCTTCAATCAGATTGTCGCGAAGAAAACACCTGCTGATTGGTATGAAAGCACGACTATTCCAGTTTGGAAGAGGAAAGGCAGCCCCTCCGGCTATGAAAACTACCAGCCGATTCGCTTGCTCTCTCACACACTGAAGATTTTTGAACGAATTATTGATAGGCGATAAGCGCATTCGCAATATCGTTCAGCTCTTCAACAACCAGTGCAACCAATTATCGCTTTC
>NW_018108260.1:2775-6027 GCF_000183805.2 Loa loa
AACTGTGCGCTCCGATACGCATAAATTCAACAAACTTGGTGATCAATTTATATTTAATATTCTCTGAAAACTCTTGTAACATATAATACTTCTTCGTCTATCAGTAAACGGTTGTCAGCCAATATTGACTGTGTCTACACACGAAATTTCACAATTTTCATAACACTTTTTGAATATTGTGCTTAAAATACGAACCTGGTAACTGGACAAAAAGCGATAATGTTAAACGTTTAATATCGTTAAATAAACGGTAATGCTTGAATAAGCTGGAGCAAAAGTTGTCGGGAGCAAAAGTTTCCTATCTGGAATATCTCCATCGATTCCCAGCTAATAAGTATGGTGCCAACACAGCTTTCCATTTGGAAGTGGAGAACTGTGCAAAAAATTTAAGGTTAAAGCGACGGAGGAATAACTGCAATTGGAAAACTGCTTGAAGGTAAAATTGCCAACAGTTCTTTGTCAATGATACATGAATGACTTAATGACACGTTGAACGCACTAGGAGAATATAGACTTGGACTAAACTGGAAAAACTTGTATTTTCTTGGAAGTAGTTTGCACAACGCAACATCAGAGTTGCAATATTACCTTTTCACTTAAACTTCGGCAAATAAACCTTAGATAGAAGAAGCAATATTAACATCACATAATTAAGAATTACAAAACATCACGTAAAGCTATGCTCCAAAATGTCGTCAAAAGATGAAGTCCAAACACACCAATTTGGAGAAAAAAGAGGAAGATTGTTATCCTGTTTTGTGCAGCGTTTACATATATCCTTCAAGAATTGCTTTTACGTTACAAGGATTAGCGCCTTTGTGAAGCGCATGTTGATAATTCGATAATTTGAATTTGATAATTTAACACGTTGATAATTTGAATGGTTTTCAAATGTTAGTCACAATCCAGCTTAGTATATACGAATTAGTACATTATAAACATCCATTTATTAATCATTATATTTTTCTTTAACACGAAACTTCCTCGCGTTTATTCACGACACGAAGTACCTCTAAGGAAATCTATTGGACATCAGCTTTAATCGCAGAAATCAGGGCTCCATCATCAAGTGATCATCGATACGTTTTACAAGGAGACCGGAAGATTCGTCTAATAAAAATTCATCCCTAAGCTTATTAAATTAACCGGTTAAGAACTGGACACATAGGATGTAGCAAATAAGAAAAATAAGCAGCACCGATTGTAAATGAACAAGATTGTTGATAAAGCTGGCAGCCGACATGAATCTTGGCTCTGGAAAGTTCGAGAAAACCAATTTGCTTCCAGGCTGGTAAGGATATAACTATAATATACAAGGCATTATTAGATGAAGTTTAACTGATGACTACTGATGAGGAGGAGAAATGGCGAAGGAATTTTTAGAAATTGGGGAAGTGTGCTCGTACATGTTTCCGCATAATCTTGGCTTTTTAAATATTTTTTATATATGCCACCTGGGTTTGCAGATTTCTTGGATTCAAATGATTTGAAAGAGCTTTTACACTGCAAAACCAGCCAGTAATGTATCTAAGTCTGTCCCGAAGAAATAATCTCGCTTTTGAAGAGGCTTCGTTTACGCTCAAACCGAAGGCTACTCATCGAAAGGCTAATTACAGGCTGAAATACGAGAACATTTACCCACAACAGGCTTTAACGTGTTCAGCATGCTATGAAGCGCACTCACAAAGCTCTTACATGTTTGTCATCAGGAATGCATCAGTTGTGTGTCGAAGTGGTCTTGTATCACTTATAGAATGGGTAGAAATCTTACTGTATCTCCCTCAGCTGCATGCATTTTATTGTACCAAAACTTATAAACGCATGATAGTTTCAAATTTGCGGTGTGCGTGTTACGTGCAAAATTAAATGCATTGATTGGTATGGGACCTTAAATTTCAGACCGGGCTGGTTGGTCAACGTTGCGAGGATGACATCAGCGCTCCATGAGGGAGAAGGGACATTTAGGGATGGGAAGATGTGGGGCGATGGGGGGGGGGAGGGGAGAGGAGGTCAACCTGGAGAACATCCTTGGTAGGACGTTATTGTTATTCTGGGCATTCATCGTCCAAATTTGCTCTGTTCATATTTTTGGAAAAAGTGCTAATCGTCGTAGTTTTGCCACGGTCTAATAGTCACTTGTTCTCCGGGTGCTCTTATTTCAGGGTGATCCATTCGTATGCTTTGGTACACAACTGAAGAGCATAAAATGGTAAAAGTGCATTCTTGAGCTGTTCCTTTGGTATTCTTTGTAAAACCCCGTTACCTTTTACCTCTTCACGGTGCCTCCCAATGTTCAACTCTCTGGCACCCATTCTTTTTCCTCATCCATTTTTAGATATTTTCAAGACCGAATGATCTGGAATTGTTAGTAATTTAGTGAGAGAATGAAAAGCTAAGAAAAAATATCATCATGGCAATCGCTTATTCTCCTTGACGACCATACATTACGTTGACTTTCCTGTTTGACATGACGCAGTGCTAACTTTTAGTTTACTTTCAGTTACCGATTGTCACGATACAGTACAATTTGATCCCGTTTATAGATAACGATCATGTCCGTAAGTTTCCTTTCCCCTTTTTTTTTTTTCCGCACTGAAAAGGAACTAAAAATATATTATGATTTGCGTGTTGAAGTTTTGATAGAATAACTAAGAAAAATTGGGATAAAGTAAGCAATAACGTTTGGCAAGAGAAATGAGACAGAATAGGATATTTGCAAGTAAATAAAATGTTAATGCTAGAGAAGGTAATAGAGTTAGTTGAGGAATCGCGGGAAGGGATGAAGAAGAAAAGGATCAATCGCTTGATAATTGCTCATTCCAAAGAAAGCGATGTATGTATGTTCTTTAGTCACTGTGTTCAACGGTCCTCCCCTTTGACCTCCCGTTCCATGATGATACTGTTTGAAAAAAAACCCACATCATTGCTACCGTAATAAGTAGTAGTGGTAGCACATAGTGATTGATAACGAGTATAACGTTTCTCTAATATGAAGAGAAATGCGAATGACTGTACACTTATTCAAACGACGAAAAGGGTACGAGAGGAGGTATGTGTGCTTGTTAACCTATTAGGTGTATTCTAATCTTTCTTGAGTTACCTTCCTTTTTTTATTTGTTAATAAATGCTATACGTTGGATGATTATATGTATATATACTATATATATATATATATATATATATATATATATATATATATATATATATATATATATATATATATATATATATATATATATATAGTATATATAT
>NW_018108260.1:6203-16760 GCF_000183805.2 Loa loa
TATATATATATATATATATATATATATATATATATATATATATATATATATATATATATATATATATATATATATATATATATATATGTATATACATATATATATAAATGGACGACATTAGATGTTCCACAATGGTTCACATTCTATTTAATGAATTGTAAAGAATAAGGCTTTTACTAGAACCTTTTTTTGTTTTGTAGTTTAACTCGTACGGCTATGGAGCATATGGTTACGGGCAACAAGTGGCTACTCCTTATGGACACGATGAAACGGGAATGATGCAAGGTGTGATGGGTCCGGGAACTGGCGGAGGTGGTAGTTGCGGCAGCTCAGGAGGAGCCTACAATGCTCGCTATCATTTCCAAGCGGCACAGAATGCTGGGTTCGATACTGGTAGTGAAGATCATCAACCAAGAACTGTGTATGTTCCTTTCTGGCCTCTTGTATTTCAGGTTTTTCATCCGTTCATTTTGTTATAAAGTGGTATGGTGTGGTAACTCATCCATACTGAATTACGGCATATGCTCACAACATTCGTTGAATTTTACCATACATTGCTGTTTCTATAGTGTAAATTTCAGCTATGTTGGAAATTTGGATTAAATTTCAGCTATGTTGGAAATTTGGATCCAAGTATAACTGAGGACTTTATTACCACGTTATTTGGGCAGATTGGTGCTGTTACGAAAACAAAAGTCATCTTTGATGTACGTCTTTCGTTTTTGCTCAAGGTTTTAAAATTGTGATAGTTTGAAATTTCGAGGTATTTGAGAGAAATATGTGCATTATTTTTGCAACTTGTTATTGTTTACAATATCATTCACGTCCGCTTTGGTGGGTAGCGACGCTTCTTTATTATTTTTATTCAAATTTTTTTCATTTATTCCTCATTCATTCTTTATGCGCTTTCTGGTACATTCATTATTGTAAAGAGTTTTGAATTTTTCTCCTTTCAATAGAAAAAGAAAAATCGGACGTGACATGATATGTATGCAGATAATAAGGGAGATATACACATGGCGTTGTTGGTAAGGACTACTTGATGCTAATTGCTACTACAACTACCACTGTTACTACTTTATTGCACATCTCACAAACAGGATGTGGATATGATATGAATATGTGAATATTTGGAGAACAGGGAGAGTGTACTCAAGTTGTCTCATATACACAGACTCTAATTCACAAACATGCCGGGGCATTTCGCGCTCTTTGGCTAAGTACCAATTTTTTCAAATTTAATTATTTCATCATTTTCATTATATCTTTGAAGTTTTTTCATTCTTTTTCAATTCATTCATTCGCTTTCCTTCTTTTTATTATCGTCCAATTTTCTTCAACTTCCATTTATTAAAACGAAAAGAAAAATCATACACACTTACTAGAAAGATAAAAAACCATTGAACGCAAATACCTTGAGACTGCATCACTCCATGCAACGGTAAGTACCTGATGACATTACACAGCATCCCGATTCCAATTATCTGAAAGCAGGAGGTGATTATGTACTTGATAGCAGTAGTAGTAGTAGGAGGAGGTGCGAGTAGGGAAGGGTATATTGTCGACTGAAACAAAACAGGTGAGTATCAGATGTGCAACAATATTTGACGCTGTCCTGTTTTTGAGCCCTTCGGTTTTGTATATTTCGAATTGCTTTTAAATTTTTGTTGCTTCGAACTTTTTCTGCTTGAAATTGAGGAAGACAAAAATGTGACAGCGTCAGAGCAAAGTAATTTATATAATTTAAGGTATTTTTCATATTTATTTTACAGGGAACCAATGATCCATATGCTTTCGTGGAATTCGCTGATCACTATACTGCTGCGCAAGCATTGCAGGCAATGAACAAAAGAGTGCTTTTGGAAAAGGTTCATTTTATGGACACAACTTTTCATAACTAAGCTCACAAAGCTTTCTTGCTGTTGCAGCTGTATACTACATTTTAGTGCGTTGAAATTTTTGTGATTAGCAAATGTTAGTTTGGAAAATCGTGACGGTGGAGTAATTTGGAATTGCTACCTTTCACTGCAATCTAGTATATGTTTCAGGGGATAAGTTTCCATCGCTCAGAATGACAACTAGGACAACTCATTACTAAAACTCAATGACAACTCTCCATTAATTAGGAATGTGCAGTTCAACTTAGGTTATGTTAAAATCTATCATTATTTAGAGAATGTCCAACTTGAGAGAAAAATCTTTAGGAAATGAAGGTGAACTGGGCTACTGAACCAGGATCACAAGCCAAAGTGGATACCAGTAAACACTTCCATGTATTTGTTGGCGATTTGTCTCCAGAAGTTGATAATAAGGCATTGAAAGATGCATTCGCTCCATTCGGAGAAGTTTCGTAAGTTTTTTTTTCTCTTTAGCTCAGTTTTTGATGGATTAGGCTTAAAATATTTCCTTAAGAAAAGGACAGTTTGGGAGATTACTGGTGTTTGGCAGTAATCGTTCTAATTGCATTCTGTAACATTGTTCTGTTTTTTTTTGTTCATTATAGGGATGCTAAAGTAATTAGGGATGCAACAACTTTGAAATCAAAAGGCTATGGATTTGTTTCTTACCCGAAGAGAGAGGTAAATGTTTTAACCTTTACTTATAATTTGTATTTTTTGATGATATCCCAAGTTTTTGATGAATATTTTTTTCTTTTTGGTAATATACCTCATTTTCCAGCCTGAAACAATTGCACGTTTTATGGTTTTGAAAAGTGTACCTGTCGACAGTAGTACATTATACAATGTCAAATTTATCAGCCAGATATAACAAGGAAATAGAAACAAAAAGTGAACAAATCCTTCATTTAGGAGGCGGAGCGAGCAATAGAACAAATGAATGGTCAGTGGTTAGGACGACGAACAATTCGCACAAATTGGGCAACACGTAAACCAACTGGTACGGGTGCCGGTGATGGACAGTATGGACGCACCGAGTTGAATTACGATGACGTCTATAATCAGACGGGTCCGGATAATACATCTGTATACGTCGGAAATGTTAACTCAAGCGCTAATGGTAGGTCACTCGATGTATTGTTGAAATACTTGAGTGTTAGTAGCATTGAGAGCAATAGTTTGTCAGAGAGAAGCACTTCTTAAGAGCTTACCTGTGTTGCTGTTGTAATGGGCCGTCTTGGTGCATTTATGAAGCGTTATCGCATGGTTAGTGTCAGAGAAGTGCTATAATATTGAAATTTTTGTAACACAATCATTCCTCGAGCTGTAAGACACTCGAGGTGTATTTGTGCTTCTACAGTTTTAATAACATTTTGAAAAGGTATTTAGATAGAAATGACAGTGACTGTTATGCCGATGGTTCGAGCAACTTAATTACATCGTTTGAGTCGTTCCTACTTCTTTTTTCATGAAATTTAGGAAGATAAGAAAGCTATCTTCTTTAAGAAGATGTAAGGATATGCATTATTATAGCGATCGCATGTATTGTTTTGTTAAGGGATTCAAGCATTATTTTATTCAAACATTATCTATTCGTTTTTATTGATTTCAAAGGTTCTTTTTTAGATGAAGACCTACGAGCTGCATTTGACAAATTCGGCCGTATCCTAGAAGTTCGAATCTTCAAATCACAGGGATATGCATTTGTGCGTTTCGACAAAAAGGATTCTGCTTGTAACGCTATTTGCAAAATGAATGGACAAGAATTGTGCGGTCAGAACATAAAATGCTCTTGGGGAAGAACACCTGAGGTTAGTCTTCATTGACTTTCATTCATTATGGGACTTTCTGCTTCATCAGTTTCACTAGTCGCTGTTTAATGGCAAATGCTATTTTATATGCTTATCATATTTTGCGTTCCACATGTCGTTATGATAGCTTCAGAGTACTAATACTGATATTTTACACCGCCAACAGCGGGTTAGACAAAGTTGGGAAATCACACTAAGATGTGTGAAGTTCAGGTTTTTGACTCAAGTCTTTCGTTTTTCCTTTTGTAATGTATAAGTTATGCTTTCAGCATCTAGACATTAGTTCTAAAAGTTTCTCCTTAGGGTCACAATCAGCAGGCCAATGCTTACAATCAAGCCCAAGCGTATGCAAATTACGGTGGTTATGGAGCCTATGGCTATGGAAATGGTGCGTCAGGTGGTCCAGGTGGTAGTGCTGCAGCGCAGCAACAATACTGGAATTACTATCAGCAATATTACAGTAATCCACAGCTTGTTCAGCAGCAGTGGCAGAGGTTAGTTGAGATTTTGACGTTGCAATTGTTATATGTTGAGTTTTAAACTTCATAGAACAGAAAATTACACATCTTATAAAAAGAAGTATTCAAAAGTCTTTCACTTATTTCTTCTTGGAAAGATGTAACTATCCCATGGTCTTCAATATTTGGTGCCTTGTAAGAATCAAAGTCTTTTAAGCATGAGAGAATCTTACTTGTTTTGTTTTAACTTACTTATTTTGTCTTAGTCCATGCATGTGTTTGATTTTAGAACACCTATACAATCTCAATTTTCTTGGTGCGGATTAAATGAAGCATTTATTTGTTCAGCTTCATTTTTTTTCTGTATGTTTCAGTTACTGGCAGCAGCAGCAGCCACAAGGTGGAAATCAGTAAATGGAATAAAGCGAAATATTAGGAGGGCAGTTCTTTTATTTGAATTTCTGCGCGAAGGAATCTTTTAAAATAATTTTGAACAATTAACATTTCTCCCAAACACTTTTCATTGCTACACTTTTTTTAAACTTAATCATACATATTTCATTTATTTATTGTTATTCAAACAGCGCATCTCATTGATTTCCCATTGATTTTTTTTCTTCAGTACGAACAGTACATACTTCCTCCGCTAAATTTCCAATAATATTCTGTGCTTTTGTTCTTTTCCAATTACTTTTTTAAACAATTTACTTTTTTGTTTATTTATGTCATGGGCAATTAAGCACATTATTGGGCTTATCGTCGGATTTTTTTTTTTCTATACTTACATTTTTTTTATTGTCGAGGATTTCCTTTTTCTGTTTTGTAATGTTTTCTTTTCCGAGTGATTAAGCGAACTTTTTGATTTCAGTTATGCATGTTTCATTTATCCATTCTCATATAATTCTGTTGACAGTAAGACCTATTTAGTTAGTTTGTGCCTAGAAGGATAAACAGAATATAGAAGAGAAAATAATAGCTTGGTCTTAATTTCTCGGAAAAAATTTAAATATATAGAGTAAAAACTAAGTAATTGTGATATGGCATAGTTTGCATTTTCAGTAAAAGGCTTGTTTTTTTTTTCTTTAAGCATGTTTGGCTCCATTTTTCTCTCTGGTTTTTTCTTCTATATCTTCTATATTAGCGATTGTTCATTTCATTTTCTTCCCATTTGTCGGCGTTCAGGCATGATTTTTCGTATTTTTCATAGGAGTATGCGTACCAATGTTATCATTGTTTTTGTTAGAATAATGCCATCTTTGTTCAGTAAGTTCTGTTTCTCCTAATGAAAGCAATGTGAAGCCAGCTGACTTACACATTTCACTATCGCAATCCTGAAAGCATTCTGAAGCTTATATGTATTACGAGAAATTATGCTTTAAATACGTTACAAATGTTATTCGGAATTTTTTAATATTCAAGATTTTTAAAATCTAAATCTGGACTTTTTTTATGGTGATTTATGGTGAGAAATAACTAAAGCTGAAGAAGACGAAGAACGAAGCAGAAATACAGGAGTATGTGGGATTACACCAGACTAAATTATGAAATATGAAAGTGTTTTGAAATCTTCGGGAATTAAAAGGCTAAAGTTTATAGTACTACTGATGCTATTCCTCTCAGTTCTCGGCGGATACACGTGTATAATAACATTGGAGAGAAGCGAGAGTTTTGGGAAGTTATGCGGAACTTTAGATCTAGTATAATTTCAGATCATATCGATTTTTAAAGTGTGGAGACGTATTACGTGTACTGCCATTTATGAAGCTTTTATTTACATTGCGTTCATAAGTGAAGTCTACTGGTTTGTCACTAATCACAAATATTTTCAAAAATTTTGAAGATCACAAGTAGTTTAATATGAACAAAGGGGATACTAGACATCATTCATTTTCAGCTTTACCCCCATCATATCACCGGTGTAGCAGTACTCGTCTCCTCTGCTGAAATCGAGATCATTCAAGCTTGTCATAGCTTGATAATCCAAATTAAATAGGTTCTACAGGTGTTGCAACCAAGTGTCATTGATGAGCTGTTTATCCTCACGTAGACGTCCTTTACAAACCTATATTCAGGCTGAGTGATATCAAAGGCACACAAACTATTTTAAAGGGGGGAGTGCGCCCTGCGATAATGTCGCATGTACCGAATTCAATAGCCATTGTGTAACCGTTTTCATCTTCTGTTGACCATTATATTTCGAGATTTCTTTGATCAAAATAAAGTTATCTGTCCCCGTTGACCGGTTGTCTAATTTACGGTACTCACACTGTGCAAAGAAAACAAGGACATCGCATAATCGATTAATTCCCTTGGTATACGGCAACATGAATGAGTTCAGATCGAATATTATCTGCAGGTATAAACTTCACTGTAATAGTGTCTTGGCTTTGAACTATCTTCTCTTCCATGCTTTATTACTTTCTTTGCCAAACATGAAAGGAAGATAATACAGAAAAGTTTTTGCAGCTGTTCAATACTATGTTGGATATATTATCAATCAAAAATTTTGTAGAGAGAAAAGCTATGACATCCTTTCCATTCACACTGCTGAACAAAGACGCAAATATTACTGTCATCATGAGCAAATAAGGCAAATATTCTGGAATCAAAAAAATCCAAGTGCTTCCGGGCTTCCGGGTTCTAAGTCACTCTAACCACAACCAGAAACTAACCTCCGCTATTCCTTTTCTTCGATAAGAAAGCATCACCTGTCATTACACAGTGGTTAAAAAATTATCAGAAATGGTGGTATGATTGGGCTTCCCTCTTGAACCAGAAAGAGTAGGTTGATAGTAGTGGAATTTTCATCTCTAACAAGATAATTCTCTTTCAGGATTTCGAAAGACAGTTAGATTGTTTGTTGGAGAAAGATCTTCAATAAATCACCATCCAGGCTTTACCTTGACTAACACTTATAATTATATCACATCGTTTATTTGAATTAACAGCATGCATAAAGATAGAAATAACTAATATGCATTCCTGATTTTTTTTGGTTTGAAATTTACCGCATTGTTTCTAATTTTTCCGGTTCTCTTTCGTATTTTATTCTTCGTTATCTGCATGAGTTTTTAATTTCATGTTTTGACTATCTCGATGTGAAGCACTTTTCACTCTTTTGATTTTCTTCGACACATTTGATTTATCCGTTGGGTCTGTCTCTTCATCTTTCAGGCTCTTGATTGGTTCAAGTGTATCGTCTTCATCAGATCGAGACTGCAAAAATCAAAGTCGACAATGCTTGCCTTGGAATAAAGTCACTTGCTGGACAAAGAGCCCAATTAAGTTTGAAATTTAATTTGAGGTTCAGTCACTCCAGTATACTGAACAAACTTCCTTTAAAATGAGCGCTTCCAGAAATACCTCCAATAATGCTAATATCATTTTCTGAATTTCTATCAGAACAATGATGACTGTCCCAGTCAAGACTGCGATTTGCTGACTCCGAGAAATTATGGATCAATCATGTTACTGTATGTGTCTTGTTAGCAACTCACCTGGTAGAATCCTTCCTTGATTTTTTCCTCTTTATCTTTTTCAAGCGCTTCTTCTCGTTTTCTTTTTGTTGATGGTGTCGGTTCCGCAACAGGTGGATAAAATGCTTTTTTATCATCTGGACAGGCAAGTTGTCCGGGACTGTCACCATGAAAGCCTACGCCACGTAACTAGCAAATTAAACTCTTACAGAGTTTCAAAAAACCGTATTTTTTTAACAATTGAAGGGTATCATCTTCAACCCTCTATGTAAGAAAATATTTCGAAAACATCGGAAAGCATATTTGGCTTCAGAGATTACTCAAGTAATAGTAATTAAATGTGAAAAAAAAGAAAAAGAACTCTGTAGTCCAAACGTCTAACCTGATTTGACGCTGCATTATCATTGTTATGTGCTTTCTTTTTTTTATTATTCCTCTGCAATCTTTTTAAACTTTGTAAGATGGTAATACTGCAATTCATAGCTTAATCAAGAAATCAGTTAAATAAAATCAGGCAGGCTAAACGCAAATATGCAAAAGCTTGAAATATATGATACAGATGAAACATGAAATCCCTCCAACTTATAGTGATGTAAACTTTCCCTTCTAATGACTACAAAAAAGAAGAAATGTTGAAAAAAGTAGCAATCAAATATGGAATCTTCTCTTGTCTCTCAGAATTTTCATTTTTAAAACATCTCCATTTCGTTTTTCTTGTGCAAAACAGTTAGAAGGATGGGAATAGATGGGAAGAGAAAGGAAAAACAACACGTTCGTAGGTATGATAATTATATTTTCGACATGTAAAGGTCATTCTGAGAAGATGAAGAGATGTGAAGATAGGTAATGAGCTCCTCTGATAAAAATGATCATAAAGCGGAAAAAAAAGATATACGGGCAGAGTAAGAAGTGTCCAAAACTTGTAGTGATGCAGCAAAAAATTATTAAAATATAGAGGTCAAAGAGCCCATTTGATGGATCAAATAATGCTAAGATGGTTCACTCTTGGTTAAAGTATAAGGAACAATGCAGGAAATGGCATACCTTTCTGTTCTTTATCTCTTTCGTTGGAAAATTTGAAGCTAATAAATCCTCCCTTTTTTTAAATTCATTTTTGGGTATATCTTTTTTAACCTAAAAGAAATCACTGATTAATAGTTAAACGACAACCGATGTGACAGCAATTAAATAAGTTAATCTATGTGTCACAGACTAATTGGAAGGCAATAAAAAATAACAGAGCAATGCAATGGAAATCACACAACAAAAATTTTACAGTTGATAAATATCACCTCATTTTAGGACCAATTGCGAAAGGACAAGTTTGGATTGTTTTGCTGAAAATGCAAGTCACTTCCACGTGTGTCTTCTGTCTATAGGAAATAAGAAATCAAAAATTCGGAATGCAAATGTTAAACTCAACGACATCAACAACAGATTATTGCTAGAAATTAATACGTAGTGAATATGAGCAAACAAACTTCTTTTTTTCATTTGATATAAGTGTTTTCCGAATAGAATCTAAATCTTTCTTCAAGTTTTTCTTCTTATTCGAACATAGAACTGTTGACATGATCATTATCATGGCTACAGCAACTGTCATTCGTGTTAACTGCAAACCTTTCTCCCGACAAATAAATTAAGATATAGAAAATAGTGAACTTCCGCCATCACATTGGAAATAATAGTTCGGCATTCAGAATTACGTAGAAAAGTCTTTTTAAGTAAAGAAGGATCAAGTAAAAAAGGTCTTTTCAGGATGGTAAACAGCACCAGTTCTTATGGTTATAGTGGTACTAAGAATGGCACGTCATATAGTCAGAAAGTGTTTCTGTACCAGTCCATCGGAACAGCCGAAATGTTATTATTTGGCTTGGTAGACCTTTGCTTAGCAAGGACTAAATGAGATCTTAATAATGCTGCTAAAATATTCCATCTAGCTACCATTATACGGGGTATACTCTTCAGCAATCATTTATAAGGATCAGCATATAAATATCGTTATTTAATCTGGTGAATTTGGGGATTGTCAACTGCCTATAACATTTTGAAAGAGAATCACGCTGTCAATGTCGAGATATTTCAAGCGACACAAGATAGTATGGGACAAAGTTCTTGTATAATAATTTCGAGCAAAAGAAAAAATTAGTTGAGAAATGTACTGCAATTATTATGGACTGCATATTTATGGACATATTATTTAACAGGTAAGCTGCGAATTGTTTTCCGCACATGTCAACAATTTTCGTGGGAAATTATCCTGCACACTGAAAAGGGAAACTTTAGAACTGTAATGGACGATACTTTTTGAGCTTTGTGCAACATTTAAGTTAACATTCAACTTTGAAACCCTTTTTCAATTTCAATATTGCTTTGCAGTGTTTTTTGTCAGAGTAAAAATGTCATGGAAATTTAAGGTCAAAGTGATTAGAACAGTTTGGAAGGTGGGGAAACATCTTCTAAGAAGCAGTCGATAAGTTCTGCTCCATAAATCGTGTTTGATCCCTGAACCATTCGGGAAAGATCAAATCTTTAGAAAATCATCGTAACTAAGCGATCATTTCTCTACTAAGTCTTCTTGATTTTTTGGTACTTTCAGTGAAAACAGGAAATATGAAATATGCAAAATTTCCAGATTTTCGAGACTCCACGTATAATGTATCCATTTTAACGGAGCTATAAAAAACGTTTCTCCTTTTTATTCCGATGAAATATTTAACTGCCAAATGCTTTAAACATAGCAAATCTTTCGAAGGATAAGCGAAATAAAAACGGTTGATTCTATTTCTACTTCTTTTTTTCATTTTCGCTTTTTTCTGGCAAAATTTCAATATGTCATTCTCATTCTTGGTCTTGCTGAGAGATTTAAAGAACATGTCTGTAATGATTCACACGTACATGTTGAATTATTTGC
>NW_018108260.1:16856-54803 GCF_000183805.2 Loa loa
AATGTACTGCAATTATTATGGACTGCATATTTATGGACATATTATTTAACAGGTAAGCTGCGAATTGTTTTCCGCACATGTCAACAATTTTCGTGGGAAATTATCCTGCACACTGAAAAGGGAAACTTTAGAACTGTAATGGACGATACTTTTTGAGCTTTGTGCAACATTTAAGTTAACATTCAACTTTGAAACCCTTTTTCAATTTCAATATTGCTTTGCAGTGTTTTTTGTCAGAGTAAAAATGTCATGGAAATTTAAGGTCAAAGTGATTAGAACAGTTTGGAAGGTGGGGAAACATCTTCTAAGAAGCAGTCGATAAGTTCTGCTCCATAAATCGTGTTTGATCCCTGAACCATTCGGGAAAGATCAAATCTTTAGAAAATCATCGTAACTAAGCGATCATTTCTCTACTAAGTCTTCTTGATTTTTTGGTACTTTCAGTGAAAACAGGAAATATGAAATATGCAAAATTTCCAGATTTTCGAGACTCCACGTATAATGTATCCATTTTAACGGATGTGATAATAATAATTAAAATTACTTCTTTTATAATGAAATTTAGGAATGCAAAGGTAAACATTTGCATTAACCTTTTCCACTGCATACAAACACTTACCTAGCCCTCAACTTCATCCAGCGTATGTTGAGAGTAGCAAATGGAGACCGACCACCAATTAGAATAATACAAATATGAAATGGAGTCTTGGAAAATATCATGCGATTTATATCCAATAATTTTAATGAACTTTTTTATGAATTCTTCCTCGGAGTCCCGGAATACAGAATGTCCCACCGATGAAGGAATGGGGATACGAAGCATTTTTGTTGTAAGATTTGCTTTTTATTGTAAGATACACTCCAGAATCAATAGAGTATCCTGAAGTATTAACTGCAAGAATCGAAAGTTGTGACGATGAAAAGTTGAGAAAAGGAATAAGGAAAGGTAAGCAGAAGGAGCTGACCCCCACAGGAGAATCGATGAAGTACAACTTCCGCTGCTGGGGTCAAATTCATGGGGGCGAAAAAAACAGAGTGAATAGTATGGAGGGAATGGACAGCACAGAGGAGACCGACCCACGAAAGATCGGGAATTATATAGAGTAGATGTTTGGTACATCGATACAAATGTTTGGATAAATGTCGATAAATATTTCTCGTGCGATATGACCTCATCCCCATGAGTGAGACGTGGAAATACGTCTAACAGTAATATAAAAATTATTTCCCACACCCCACATAGCTAGGTATCTGACCCCACACTCCACATAGTTAGGTATCTCCACTCCAGAAGTCGGTCGTGCAACGAGTGCGAGTCGCTAGTTGGGTTGTGAACACAGATTACCCAATATTTTCCGGTAATAACGGGGATATTACCTGCCGCGCCTCGATACTCTCCAAACGATACTCCTCGATAGGATGGATGATGAGAGACAGGTATTGATTTAATGGAAATTCCCCGAGGAGATGATGACATTCATTACCGCTTTCTCCATGAACTGGGTTTTTAAAGTAACACATGTTATCACTATTCCTCTTCCCCCGTGCTCATTTGCCTAAATATTACAATCAGTTCATCAGGCTAAAACAGGATAGGGTAGGATGCGGTGAGGGGCCGTGGGAGAATCAGATTGCAACGCTGTTGAGCTGCATCTTATTCCCCGATGAATGCCTCAGTGTTTGTGGCATAGAAGGCTACTCATACTATCGCCGGGTTATCTGGGCAATATCTCCCGATGGATAAGATAGTTTAGGGATTATCCTCAGAGGACGACCGCGCGAATTATAATTGTTCGGGGGTAGTTGGTATGCTGTAGATTGCTGTAAGCCATCCAACACAGCGGTATTCACATCACCCGGAGAAAGGTCCGTTTCTTTTCCATTAATTCGACGCACATGTAAGCATTTAATATGAATTTTGGTTCTGATCGGAAAGTTGACACGGCCATCAAACAGTAGAAGATGAAGAAGGTAATAATGCTGCATAGATTCCTCTTTGGGACATTTCTGATGTCCCTAGATATTACTTAGTGTCAAGTTCTCCAACATTTCCCAAGTCGCTCTTTTCCCATTTTTATTAAGCCCTACAGGCTTCATGGCATTTCTATACTACAGTCTTCCTTCCGGGTTGAATTCTCCAAAGGGCTTGAGGAATATTATCATAAAACTCGGCCAAAGTACACCGTATGGGAATACTAAAGCAAGGCCATGATTAGAACATATTACCGCGAATCATGCATTCCGAGGACTAACACGTCAATCAAAATGAGAGGAGGATCAATGTTACTACGAGGTTTTCTTGAACGATCGGCATAGTATTGCTTCTGGAAGTAATCAGGCAACGAAAGTGAGGGCAATATTTTCAGTTTGGTAAAATCCTTCCAGCTTTACCACTATGAAAGGGATGACGGCAATCTTCCTATTACTTTTCATTCTTCCTCGCATCAGTTAACTTTCATGTTTCAGGCTCAGTTTACTGGCCACGATATGGATATTACAGATGAGGAACATCATTCCGAGCCAGAAGAAAATAATTCGGAGGAAGAAAACAATGAGAATCAAGTAAATGATGATGCCCGGAATCAGCCAGAAACATTTCAGGATCCAGGGGATAATGTGAGTGATGAATACAAACCGGTTCATTTTTTTTTGGAAGGCTTAATTAAAGTAACGATTCCATTATAGCCATTTACTTTGGTGACAATTAGTTGCATAAACATCGCTCTTTCCAACACCAAGATTACCAAAACTGTTAGATTATTCGATACAGTATTTCTCGCCAAACTGATTGATATGATAAACTTTTTAAAATCAGCCTATTCTGTCTGCACTGTTTAATCTTCGCTGACCAACACGCGGCCTAGTTGAAGCTTCTGATACCTATGTGTAGCTTAATCGATGCTATTGTTGTCAAAATCTCCTTATCACTGTTTATCACTTACCTCATTTTCATTACCGTTTGTCTCATTCTCAGTATCACTTCTGCATATGTATCAGAAACGTAAACCCAGTCAGGTGTTAATCAGTGAAGATTAAAAAAAAATCGATGAAAAAGACTTATTTTTAAACCGTTTCCCATTTCAATTATCTTGCAGTTTGATAATAATAGCAGTTCATCGCTTTCACCAGCGATTATCAAAAAGAAGATTGACACTGTGTTGCATTTTGCGTCATTACCTGTGGCGGAGGATGGTACTGTAGAATTTCTACTCTATCAGTCATGGTTTGGCTTATTGTCAAGAAATAAAACTATTAATCCAATTATTGGTCGGACATTCTGAGTTTAATTTAATTTATGCCACTGTTTTATTTCATCAGTCTAATGTTTTAATTCAGTCCAGTAATTAATTTTGATTGGTTGATTGGTTCAGTTCAGTTCATCTTACTCCTCTAATTCAGTTCATTTGTTTACCCATTCTATCGCATTTCAGTTTTCACCAAGAATGTTCGCATCGTCTTTTTTTTTTTTAAACAAAAGCGATATCTCTTCGATCAAATATTTCAATTTTTTTAAAGGAATTTTGTTGATATCAACTATTAGTTTTTTTTAGTCGTTATTTTTTTTATTACTGTTCATCCGGTCATTCCACTGCTCTATCTAATGACATTTGCGCAACTTTGTTTTGTCGAAGAGCTCATGATGTGGACCATCAACTACTCCCACTGTAGTCCGAATGCTGGTGATATATCGGCTATGAAACTTACCACAGAGAAGAGTGATAAGTTGAAATTAATTGCTTCTCGAACGTTCTCACAACTTTTTAGAAATATTCGATTTATCTTTTATGAATTATGAGTTACATTCAGTTAAAAAAAGAATTCTTATCTTTCAGGCATACCAATCATGATACCTCCATGAATCCTTCGTTACCTGCGGATTTCTTCTCAGTAGAACATGTTCTGCAAAGAGAAAAGTTAGCATATTTATCATAAGTTGTTACTTATAAATGTAATAGTTTTGGTGGAACAGATCTTATTCTCTTTTTTTTCAAGCATCAAAACAAGTTTTACTAAACTGAGTAAAGAACAAATAAGTATTAGTTTTGTTCATTATGTCGAAATGATTTTCAGGGAACTGTACAATCCAGGAAGTCACCTTTTGCAAAACTTAATAGATCAAGTAAAATCACTAGTCCTATGGAAAAAACCGAACTCATCAGTCTTCTGTGGTAAGTTGGAGGGACGAAATACAGTGCCAGAGGTTGTGGAGGGGCGAAATACAGTGCCAGAGGCTGTGGAGGGGCGAAATACAGTGCCGGAGGCTGTGGAGGGGCGAAATACAGTGCCAGAGGTTGGCTTATTAGTATCGATCGGTTATCAAGAGAGATTACAACAGACCGTGACAGCTCAGAATGATAACTCCGGAAACAATTTTAAACATCTACCACTTTCTTCCCCGCAATTTTCCAGTTGTTTGTTAGCTGCTTCTGGACAGTCCGTTCTAAATTATCTGGCTCAATTTAATCTAAATGCATCATTATCTGGCACACCAGCCGTCACAGCTATTTCACAGTTACTTCATAAACCATCCTCATCGGTAATTAAGTTTATGTGATTCGTAAATTTTTGTTAAATATCAGTATATGTCATACACGAATTCGAGTATCGTTAAATAAAGAATGGTGTAATATCCGAGATGTTAAGATTTATGAAGCCTACTGATATCTCCATTAACGGCTGAAGATTTGGTCACTAGAAGATAAGTAGAATCTTACTCTCGATAAAAGTTTCTAGGATCAGCAAGTACTTAAGCTGAAAAATGTCAGAGGAAATGGTATTCCGACTGTTAGCAAAACAAACCTGAACATTACTGTGCTGCATATTCATACATTATTAATGTTATCCTGAGTACAATGTATTTCACTTTTTTTTTAGAAAATCTTAAAACTTATATATTCATTAATTTCTAACTATACATTCAAACTTGAATCAGCCAAATTTAGATATGGATTAGACGAAATTCAAAACTCATAACAATTCATCCATTTGAATCGTTCATTTCCAATTTTATTTGTTTTCGTTCAGATTTATTAAATGGCAAATGTAGCTGTTTAATGTCTGATTTTTCGTCCAAAGAGGACTTCCAACTCCGATTCCACTGTTCCAGAGTGATCCGTGCGGATACTGTATTGCCACTTACAAATTCCCTCAAAATCATGATAGAAAGGAGTGTCCGAAATTAGCGTGTATGAAGCCATGCAAAGTGTGCCACGCCAGTGGACTTCAAAATCATACTTTGATGTGAGTGATCACTTTCCTTTTTAAGATTGTTTAATATTTCGATAAGTGAAATGAATATTCATAAGGAGACTTCTGCTATTTCAGAGAGTCGCCTATATTGCGAGTAATTCGCTCGGTACCCCTCGCTTGGATGTTTTACAATATCATATTAGAGTAAGTCCCCCCTTTTTTATCTAGCACAAATTGGTTAGTTAAGAGGTATGCGGCATCTCCCTAAACTAAAAGCAACATGCTCCTGTAAATGACCTAATGCCATCACCATCGTTTTGCACCGTCAACGAGTATTTTCATTAGTTTGGCGCTACTGGTCAAGTGGATGAAACCAACATATAAACATCTTTCGTTTTCATTTAAAATTTTTGTCAAATATTCCACCTTTTTATCTACCACTGTCAGTTTCATGTTACTTGTTTCCATTCTGTACTACCTATTTTCCCCCAGAAAAAACAATTTTTCTTTTTTTATTTGACCGATTGCGTCATAACAGCAGGCGATTTGCCGGATGTTTTCAGAGATGCTTACCTTTTTAATTTGTCCATTACCATTATCCTTAATCTTATCACATCCATCGAATAGCTTCTCCGCCAAACGTCATTTTGATAATGTTACCGTCTAACATTTCTTCCTTCTCTTAATTTATTACTTATGGATGTTTAAAATATGCAGTATAGCATGGCTTATTGCATAATAATAGGGTTTTTTGTTTTATTTTCAGGCACTGTCCATTCAAGAAAAAGATTACTTTAAAATTAAAATATGATAAGCGAAGTGACGATGACAAGGATAATAAAGATGACAAGAGTGATAAGGATGATAGAGAGGATTGAAAGAACCTACATAATTGGAACTTGCTTTCAAACCTTGGATCATATTAAATATGTTTGTTTGTACATATTTTGTAAACTCTTACTTCATATTTGCTGTTTATTTTTTTTTTACTCATATGCTTGCTGCGAATATCCATCCCACTTCGTTTGTATTATTTTGGATTATCAGAAACATCTCTGCTTTTTCTTTGCTGTACTTTTTTGTCTTTTCTCACTACTTCATCCATTGTTTTCATGCAAATCAAATGTAAAAACAAAAACTTACTTACGAATGTTAAACAGAAGACCGGAATTAAATGGTTTTCTGGTTTAATAGTTTCGCATAAGTTACCCTGCAAAAGTACTTAAAGGAAAGCATGAAAAAGTAGAACAAAAAAAAAACGGAAAATTATTTTTACTAATAAAACTTTTTCTATTTAGAAATACGGATCAGACCCTTTCCTGGCAGATAATGGGATGCAGTACATTGATTCCTTTGCACTGATTCATGTATCCGTAGACAGTTGTTTATCAATTTCTTTGAATATTATATTTATTTCATTCATTATAGTTGTGGCCTTGTAAATAGTTACACTCTCATCATCTTTTCATTATCGGTAGTTGTAAACTTGAAGCAATGTAATGAATATAGCCAGTTATTCATTTCATCCTCATCCTCATTGCGCAATACCAAGTACGCTTAATGAATGATCACGTGCTTTCTCATTATTGTACTTCACGATTAATAATTATTTTAAAAATTACGGCAATTTATACATCGAATTATAGCGCTCGAGATAAATATGATCACAGCGATTTATATAACGAGTTTAAGACATCTAACAAAGATGTGGATTCAAGTTATGATTTTTTCGGTTTAGGCTCGAACTCTGTGCTTTAATTTAGGCTAAGACATGTCAGTGAGTTAACAGCCAGTAAATTCTCACTTCATCGCGATACACCCACCCATCCCCTCTACCGCAATCGGGATTTGGATCCTCCGTCATGTGATGCTACTAAAATTAAAGATCTCATAGCGAATCCCTATGTACGGTATATGGTTCCGCTGAGGAGCGGGTTGAGGTGGGAGTTGCTCGTCCCATAATTTGATTAGTTTAAAGGGGTTACACGTAGCGGTAAAGGCGATATGAGCGTACTACCATGATTAGCTAATTGATGATGTTTCGAAAATGTTCTTTACAGAGAAGCAAAGGGTCATTCCGAGAATCAGGAAGAAGAAACAATGGTAGATGTTGGTGTACAGGTGTGGTTTGATCTAATTAATTGTTCCCAGTCTATCTTACCGGATGGTCAATATTTCCATTATGTGCAATTATTTTTACAGTCGGTGTTTGTTTGTTTTATGACTGTGCGAAGTTTATCTTTATCGACGAAGTATTGCTTTTATTTCGAAAATGATCATGAAAACAGTTGTGGTTCTGAATTGATACTATACCAACTGTTGTATTAAAGGAAATGCCAAGTGAATATGGCACAGCGACAAGGGAGGGTGTCACAATGGGGCTGGATGAACCGGATGATTATATGCGGTACAAGAAGCTTGAGAAGCAACTTGAGCACTTAGATGTTATGGAGGAATATGTAAAACTAGAAACACGAAATCTGGAAAAAGAATTATTGCATGCTCAAGAAGAGGTTAGCGATATAAGACTCAGAGATAAATGAGAATTCAAGTATGCCTTACAAACTGAGCAGTAAAAAGAAGGTACGACCAAATTAAACGGAAGAGATGAAGAATTATATCTTGGATATAGCTAATTCTGTCCGAATTTGGAGTGAAGATTTCAGGTTAAACGAATACAATCTGTCCCTTTAGTTATTGGGCAGTTCTTGGAGGCCGTCGATCAGGACCATGCAATTGTGGGGTCAACTACAGGTAATAGGTTTCGATTTTAATGACAGCCATATTTTTTTGCTAATAAAAGTTTTCTTGTAATCTCGAAATTAGATGAGATTAGCTCCGTTGTTTTGAAGTAGAAGGTCTAAAAATCAAGGGAATAAAGTGATGAAGTTAGACGTTCATCGAAATACTTGTTCAGCATACTTTTATTACTCTATTTTTAAACAATTGTTTTTTTAATCTCTGTTTAGGATCGAACTACTTTGTTCGTGTGTTGTCCATTCTGGATCGCGAGCTGTTGAAACCCGGTTGTAGCGTGGCATTGCATAAATATAGTAATGCTCTTGTTGATGTGTTACCACCGGAAGCAGATTCGACAATACAAATGCTGCGTGCTGATGAAAAACCTGATGTTTGTAGTTACAGATTGACCTTGTTATAGTTTTGTAATTTAACTCTTGCCGCAGAATTAATAAAACTCCCTAGCAGTGGCGATGTTGTAACGTAGCTGGTCATACGCTGCTGCTAAAATCCTTGTCTCAAAATGGTAGCCTAATCATCAGTGAATTAGACGGAAAATTTGGTAACCGATGGCACAAATTTTTTATGGGAAACTCATGTATGTAATTTTGTCTGATGTCAAGTGGCGTGTTATATCAGAAGATATAGTCTAAAATTAGCTGCCCTTCTTTTGACCCTAGTAACTTTTGTCTTTAACGATTTTATTGTTATTATGACCCAACAACAGTATATAAGATATTTGTTCTATTTCTTTATAGGTTTCATATGCTGATATCGGAGGTCTCGACATGCAGAAACAGGAGGTTCGCGAAGCGGTGGAACTTCCTCTTACTCACGGGGAGCTCTATCAGCAGGTTCATTATTTTAATATTCTCCAGCGATCACTGAATTTCTAACTTCTACATAGTTTCTGGCTCAGTGGAAGTTTCATAAGAAGCTGATGAAACGGTGTATGATAATGCTTTGCCGAGCGATTAACCACTGCCGGCCCGTTATCCTTATTTTTTATTTAAATGCTTTTTTTTTCCTATGTGTAAAGAAAAAACTATGCATTGACAGCTAAAATCAACTGTGTAATCATTGAATAGTCAAAGCTATTATTCCATTTGCTCAAATTACACAGATATTTGAAGTTTTAAAACATCTCAAGCTACAAATCCTTTAGTAAATGATAATGTGAATAATAAAGTAAGTACCACATTTTGCTGTCATTTACAATTTGCATTACTCATCTCCTGGAAAATCATTTCTCAGATTGGTATTGATCCTCCGCGAGGTGTACTTATGTATGGCCCACCGGGATGTGGTAAAACAATGCTTGCAAAAGCAGTAGCAGCACATACCACAGCTTCATTTATCCGTGTTGTCGGAAGTGAATTTGTTCAAAAATATCTCGGAGAAGGTGAAATTCCTTTTTCTTTTTTTGCATTAACTTATATGCATAGTTGTTTATATCTGAAAATTACTTGCATAAATATCATGATGGTTTATGCTGGCATTCGATTGTTTTGTATTTCTAGGACCACGCATGGTACGTGATGTATTTCGTCTAGCCAAAGAGAACAGTCCATCGATAATATTCATCGATGAGATTGATGCAATTGCAACGAAACGATTCGATGCACAAACCGGTGCTGATCGTGAAGTGCAACGGATTTTGTTGGAATTATTGAATCAAATGGATGGTTTTGATCAGAGTACAAATGTTAAGGTAAATTTTACAGGGTGATCTGCTATATGTTTGCTTTTCATCCTATTGATGAGCCAATTCTACACCGACATTTTCTTTTCTTGAATGACAGACTGGTTAAATTGTTGCGAATTATCTACTATTTAAATCCTATTAATAAATTCCTTTGGGTTGATTTAATGGTTTAACTTCTTATATTTCACCGTTCTTCATTAAGCAATACTCAGTGTTTACTGGTAATGTTATGCAAAAGTCAGCTAAAGTCCTTTAAATAGATTAATAATTTTGAAGTTATCCAGGTAATAATGGCAACAAATCGTCAAGATACTTTGGATCCGGCGCTTTTACGTCCCGGCCGTTTAGATCGAAAAATTGAGTTTCCAATGCCGGATCGCCGACAGAAGCGTCTCATTTTCTCGACAATTACGACAAAAATGAATCTTTCGGATGAGGTTGATATGGAAGACTTTGTTGCTAGGCCAGATAAAGTGTCGGGTGCAGACATTAATGCCATATGTCAGGAGGTTGGTTAAATTTATATAAAATTTGAAAGGCGAATGATATCGAGCAATCTCGTTCTGCTATAAGCTCGTTTTTTTTTACATCAATAATGTTATAGGCTGGTATGCATGCAGTTCGTGAAAATCGTTACGTTGTACTGACCAAAGATTTCGACAAGGCATACAAATCGGTGATAAAGAAGGATCAAAATGATTTTGAGTTCTATAAGTAATTACTTTAGATTGCACTGCAATGAAATTCTCAATTTCTTTCGGGTTCCACTTGTGAAAATGCAAATGTATATCAAAATTTCAAAGATATAATGATGTATGATTTAATTTTCCACTGACCAGAAATATGATGTAGAAGAAATTAAGCAGAAATAATTTGCGATGATTTGGGGGCTTTGTTTCAGCTTAATTACTTTTCTTTTCCCACTGATTTCCATTGGCAAAATTCGTTTTCCAGTATTCTTACTTCTGTTATGCTGCTATCACCTAAATAATTGTCTCCCATTGTAAAATAATCCTTTCATGATACATGAATGTAATCTTAATGAATAAATATTTTCATTTAAATCTCTTGAAAATTTTGTCAATTCTCAGCGAAGCAATTTTGCACGCGTTGAAGAAAATTATCGATATATTTCTCTTAAATTGAAGTTTTCTTTTCTCTCAAATCCATGCAAAAAGTCGTCTCGAAATATGGGAGGGGCTCTTCATTAAATGTATAACGCGCATTACTCGACCATTTGAAGTATGGCGTCAAGGAAGTTATGTTTGATCAGTAGGGTTGCTTACCGGTACATAGTGATCAAGAGGGGAAGAACCTGTTTATAATTATGTCTCAGCAGCGGATTAGACTTCGCAAGCAGAGATTTTGCGGAGTGCTGGATGAATTAACTTGTAGGTGTTTTCTAATTCTCTCCAATAAAATGAATTGGGCATAAAGTCTGTATTTTACTGAGAATCAACTGAAAAAGAGAATTATGCGAGGACAAACTAGGCGACAGTTAATTATTCATTTGACATTCTGTGTTTTAATAGGATTCTCCACATGCTTGGGAATTGTGTTTATAGTGACTGATTAAATCCATACATTAGATTTTTGATTCTTTTATGTTATAGACCGATTCAGTTGAAGTAGCCCTGCTTAAGTTGTCTATAGACGACATTCGCTTGCTTCCGATACAAAAGATAGAGTAATGCAGAGGATCCCTCTCTTATTCCATAGAATCGAAGAGATACAGTGTAATATAAAGCGAGGGACATCTTCCAGTTCGAATCGACTTTAATCAAACTCATTACTGGTAATATTGAGACGTTTTTCGATGGAAACTGTGCAGTTGCTCGGGATTAAAAGATTTGTTTTCCAGTTTCAAGCTTGGGCGCGATTCAGTGTTTGTGTGATTGTTTGGGCGATGACAGATAGTCATAAGGGGGGTGCCAAGAACGAAAATGTAGCCGACAGCTGGGAAGAGGCTGGCGATGAGGTAAGTACAACTTTTTGCCCCTTCCAATATTTAATTTATATTTGAATTGTGGGTCGACAGTTTCGGCCTTTACTTCCATCAATTTGGCTTTAATCAACTGTTTATTTTTTACTGAATTGTTAAAACTATTGGATCTATTTAAATTTCTATCGTCGACTAAGTAAGTAATAAAACCCATTCAAACAAAGCCCAACTGCACTACTGCTCATCCATATATTGATTGGTATCTAGAGATCAGATACATAGACCAGTTTGTCTGCAAGATGATCATAAGGAAGAATAGTCAAGATTGAGGCTATGGAGAAAGAGGCCTGTTGTGGTCATGTTTCTAAAGCAAGAATGTGTAACACTATAGTTCATACTGTTATGATAATTCAGAATTTAATATGCTGATTATCACTAACCCAAAAAATATAGACATTCATGAAAGAACGAATTAACGGTAATAGTCGAGTTCAACGAATACGAAAGAGAAGAACCGGTATGAGCAAAATTCTCCAGTTTGTTAGATCATGTCTAATCTAGGCGCCTTTTCTGGTTTAATTTTGATTAGATAGGATAATCCATACAGTTAGTCTATGTAATCAGTGAAAGAATGACTAGAGGATCGAAACGTCTGCAGAAATTACTCGAAAAGAGGGATGAGTTGATCATTGCTCAAATGGATTTTATTAATTTTTGTGACGATCGAGGTAACGATTTGGATAAAATACATATCGTGGTAAACGATTATAAGGATAGGCTTAAGGAGGAAAATGTTTATTTACGCCAAAGGATGTGGGAAGAGGGTTGGCGCTTTTATGATTGTTATATCGTTGACCCGTACGGTAATTATTATCCATTTCACTGGGGAATGGATCGTGAACCAGATCCATCCGAATTTTATTATTTTGAAACGGTAATTTTTTAATAGCTTCTTATCTAGTGGCTTTTTTTGCTTGTAGTTTATATATCGAAACTGTCGTCTTCCTTAATAAATGGTAGAAATAGCGGTGATAGCCAAATGCTATGTAGCCATAATAAATAATTGATTACTATAGATAATTGATTGCTCATTTCTAAAACCTCCTTTAGCTTCAGTGAGAGGGTATTCTAGTACACTTACCTTACCTTACTTACCTTTTCTGCTGACTGGATTCAAAAAAAAAGAAAAACCATCTAGATCTTACGAAACGCTTAATTCAAATCTAAATCATTTATAGGAAAAGGGAAGATGGTTCAATAAAGGTGAAGGTATAAATAAGCAATGTGTAAGAGCGATAGCGAAAAGAGAGCATGAGATATTGAAGGCCAGGGCAGCTGGAATGTCAACACGACAAGTATTTCGAATGGGAATTATTCACCTAAATTAACTTAAATTTGGGAGGGTGATCGCATTGAGGTTTTCTCCAGACATAATAGTCTAAAATACGCTAGCAGTATCACTTTAGTATATTGAAGATCTGCTTCAGAATGAAAATTTCGTCCGCTTATTGCAATCTGGTTATTCTTTTTTCTAAATTCTAGTCTTGCCAAGCTTATTTTAACTCAAGCGGAACTTTTTTTATAGGCCACGGAAAAATTTTTCGATGAACGTAAGAAAGAAATTGAGGCGAAAAAGCAAAAACAAGAAGAGATGTGGAGAGCAAGAGAAGCGGCACAACAAATGCAGGAACAGGGCTCAAAGTTAGTACATCAGGATCGAAAATCGAAAAACTATTTCACTACAAACTAGTAGATTATTTCATATTTATCTCTCACTAAGTCCCACCACTGATTGATTATACTGTATTTTAAAGACTAATCAACTGCTAATTTCCTTGGGTTCATCTAATTATAGTTTCGATAAACCAGCCTTTCAAATTTTGAAACGTCCACAAGGTTGTGAAATGCAGTCGTCATCTTCACAGCACGGTATGGCAAAGCTTGAGGAAAAAACGAAGACGATGACTCTTCAGGTAAAGATATCCTTGAAATTTTTTCTAATGGAAAGAAGAATCATGGTCACACATATTGGCTGACCTGGAAGATTCCCTATCCACATTCGCCAGATTGATACAGTCGAAATAAGTTGCTGATGCTATAACGTTATTTTCGAACACCCTTTGATAAAGAGGGATTTATCCTATCTCTTTTTAAAAGCTCTAGTGTTTAGGCTATGAGTCAGGATAACGAAAATTTTTGTGTTAATCACTCAACGGGTATACTAATCAATATAAAAAAGAATGATTGCTTGAAAATAGTAATCCACGAAAGTTATGGTGTTGTATATTCGGTTAACTTATTGTTGGGAAAGGTCACTTCTCGAAAAGCAGAAATCACTTGAATCTGAATGGAGGAAATGGCGATCAAACCCTATAGAATGCTATACGAAAACTAATTTTGTAGCCATTGCTTTTTCTAGTTTCAAGAAACTTCGTAATTCGGCTCTTTTAAATTTTGACCAAGAGAATAAAGTAATAATGTTTGAGAAAGTTAAGAGATATTCGTGATTAGATCTTTCAGAGAATAAATCACTGCTATTACAGTTCCTTTATTATTCGGGGCATAGTCTTCATAAAAAAAGTTTAGGATTACTATAGGGATTAAGTAGAAAGAAAAGTGCTAATCGAATGGATGAAGAACCTAGTCGAAGACATGCTTCTATATCTTTAAAGTTTTATTAGCTTGATTATTATTACTGTTTAAATGTGTTTTCAGGAAAGGGAAGCAGCATACCTGCAAGCACGAGAAAGAATATTTGGGGGCGTTTATAGGTTCGACGAAGAACGAGATTTAGCTTTTGATCAGATGACTCGTAGTGCAGGTGGTTGCATCCCAACAAGTGTGCCACTGCCCCATCCATCATACCATGCACCGAATCCGCGACCTAGACTACCAGCTATAATGAGGACGCCAAGACCTCCATTGTATCAACAGCCACTTCCATTAGGTTTAATTTTTATTTTATTTTTATTTTTTGTAGTTGTCTCGGCATTATTCATTAGTTTTAATAAATAAAGTAAATCAGAACAGTACAACAATTTTATCATGGTTCTCCTTGGAGAACTTATATAAGGTCCTATAAGGGATGCACTGGACGACGCACGGTGCTAAATGATTGATATTTCATTAATCTCGAATTTTCTGTCTTTTCCATTTTGTCTATTTGCCTTTTTTTTTAAAGAAATTATTACTGAACGGTAATCGTCAGCTGAATCTTATTTCCAGGTATACCACCGTTCAGGATACCACCACCTTCATCAGGTGCCTATACACCATCATTACCTCCTGTTTCGCAGCAAAGGTTTCCAATAGCTGGGATCCAGCATGCTCCAAATCCTCAACTACAACGTCTTCCGTACTTCGATTCCAGAATTCCCCCTCCTGTAGCACCACCACCACCTTATATGGGGCAAAACTTGGGACAAAATCTGATTGGAATTAATCCAGCATTCAACGATCCTGCAAGAAGTAATCCTGTGCCCTACGGGTAGGTTGATTCTTTTCTCGAAACATCACCAAAAATATTAGTTTTGAAAGATCTTCGTAGAAGATGAAAAGACATGGATTTATAAATACTGTAAGGAGAGCTGCACAGCAGCACTTTTAGTTTAGTGAGATTATGAAGAACATGAAGGACATCGTTTTTTTTGGTGTTGTTGTGTGTATTGTTATTTGTTTATTTGTGTCTGTATGGTACGAATGAAATTTCTTCCTTCTTTGTGAGAAAGAAAAGAAGCGTTAATCGAAAAAAAAGCCCTTTAATTTCAACCATATTTTGCACACGTCTACTGCAGTTGGTAGTGAAGTGTTGGCTTAGATTTGGCTAATTCGCAGATGTATTTTAAATTGTGCAAATTTCAGACGCCCACCTACTCAACTGTTATCACAGAATCAGTTCACACTTTCGTTCAGCGATCAGTCAAATCGATTTTACTAAATTTTTTTTTTTTCGAAGTTACATATTTGTTCATTTATCCTTTTTCAGTTTTATTTGTTGAATCCTTCATCGATATTTTCGAACCCATAAAAAATCTCTTTCATGTTCTGAGAATAGAACAATACTGCAGGCTATCATTGTTTAACTGCGGTTTAAATGCCGTAGAATTTAAGATAATCCATCAAGGTGTGAGTCTGGAATCAGTTATGCAAATGAGGTGTTTTTTCACATTTGCGGGGTTGGGAACTGTAAGCTCGGTCAGCATCAAGGTGTTTCTGTATCTCTTCTCTTTTTCAACTTTTTCTTTCCTATATTTGCATCAAAGGATTGGGATACTTTGCAGAAAATATCATTCATATAAATCTTTTGCCCTGTTTATATACTCAGGGCGTTGTCATTAACGAATTATAATGTATTAAATTTTCTGTTTTCAAAATATTACTTGGATTTCCTTCGTTGTACATTTACGAAGAAGCTTGCTTTCTTTCCTTGCAGTATAACTGAGACAGATTTAACTTTGCTGTTTGGATTGGTTCCTGTTTTGCCGTTGATTATTCGAATAGAGAAACAGAAATGCAAATGCATAATGGTTTGTGATGGAAAGATATCACTAATGCAGACATTTCCTGATCAATTTTGTGCTTTTCTCATGCGCCGTATGGTTTGTATTTCAGACTAAAATCTACAGCAGAAAGCATCTGTAGAATAATAAGATCATAATATACGATGTAAGATATGCATCCTTCGCATTTTAGGACTTATCCAGTGTTCGAAACCTAAGTTACACAGACATAATGACTTTAAGGCATCACTTCATGCTGTTTTTTTTGTACTAAAAATTGTTCTATCTTTTATTATACTTGGACCAAACGTTCTTTCGAAATAGATTGAACAGGGTAGACTACAGCTATATATTATGGGATATAGTTCATTTAAATTAGACCATAGTTGTTTATCTGATGCGCTTGAACGAAGCAGTTGAAGTAATTTCGCCATGGAATCATCGGGTTGATTCTGTTTTTTCATGTCTTTTTATGCCGGCAAGGTCCGGAAATGGCAATACTCGATATTCTAGTAGGGAAAAGTTCTTTTCTGAAGGGAGAAGAAGCTTTTTTCTGGATTTAAAAATTTCACTGTTTTCTAAATCTTAACCACGATAATGAGGAAATTTTTGGTTGTGAATGGTCTGTTGATATTTCCGCCTTTTGTGTTTTCCTCCGTATAAATTTCACGCATTTTTTTATCACTGATTGTTTTTGTATTGTTCGTTTCGGTTTCTTTTGACAAATAAATATTTCAGTGATAAATTTGAACTTTGAATGATGGGATGAAGATGGGGCTTTGTACTGCAACTTCGCCTCATGCAATATGCATGCCATTTGTTAGTTCTTTTACGCATGCTTTTGTTTAGTAATAAGTGAGATCGAATAATACTACAACACCGAATGAATAGAATTGCACTGTCAGTCTCATGCAGTTTTCACTGCTAGAATGTGTGACTTAAATATTTTTTACTTTCTACAAGAATTATGCGAAATGACAGCGAAATATTGAGGCGACGAAGTTTTTAACAAAATTTTCTTTATGTCTAAAGGAAATTTCGAAACAATTACTAAACAGTATTAAAAAGATCTGGGCATGAATCGCAGTGAAAAAAGTATAAACACCTAGGAAAGCTGTTTGATTTCCATGACAATCCAACAGAGTGAGAAGTGAGCAATGTTCGTACTCAATATCTTTGAATCTCTTTGCTCAGTTTTTTTTTATCTCTAATTAGAAAAGAAAATTTTATACTACGTTAGCATTTCGAAATAGCATGGGAATTAATACTTTTTAATGACCTTTCTGCAGGAATAATCATGCCAAGCATTTCATTCTGACAGTGACTGCCCGGACGTATCAGATATTTGTCTTGTAAAAAAGGGTTGTAATATCTCTCGTGGTACCCGATAGAATGTTATATTTGGACTTCATGGCCTTCTTTATTTACATAGATAGATTTCTCCAAGCTTCTTTACTGTGCTATCAACTGATGTTGATTTTGCACTACAACTTAATGTCTAAGGGCAAAGAATGAATCAGTCTTCTGGTGCTGACAACGAAGGCTAAACTATTGTTCAAATTTTACTATTATAAAGTAGCATAGTAGTAGAAAAGGTACAATGGAAGCTTAATTACTGGAACATCAAGAATATCAGTGGAAGTGTCGAAATGATGCGATGTAATTGCCTGAAAGTAGCAAAAATAGTGGAAACTGATAAAAGGTTGCTTTTTTTCAGCTTATCAGATACATTGGTCATGACACTTCGGTACCTCATCATTTGATTTAAATCTTTTAGAGTTGTTCTCTGTAATTCCAGTAATCTACCCAATCTTCTCCCGATGTTTATCTTTTATATTAATCTTCCGATACTTATCTTTTAATCTTATATCAAACTTCATTTTTACATCAACAAAAACCTTGCTAATATTTGTATTACTGCTTAATACTTAAGCTTATCCAACTTCTGACCAGAAAGTTTGGCCGTCCAAACTGATCATATTCTTCAACATTTTCTTAGCTTGTAATTGATCATATTTTAAGACCAGAATTTCAATAATACTTATTGATATGACGGATGATAGTAGTATTTATTAATACTATTACTATACCAACACTAATAGAACTACTACTACTATAGCTGCTACTACCAATTACATTATCCATAAGTCAGGGACAAATCAGTTATATATCACAAAGCAGTCGGAAGTATTTTCGAAATAATTTGCAACGAGACAGAAAAATTTTCCAGTGCTTCAGTTATCTTCCGAATGACGGAGAAACATGAGCTAATTTTTGAAATATATGGGAGGAATAGAGCGAATAAAGCATTGGTATAAATAGTTTGACAGATATAAAAATAGACAACTTTCGTAGAAAATTTAGGAAAACGTTAACAATCATAGCAGTTCCACAATCACAGTAATTCCGACAAATTCATCATTCGAAAAACCACTCAATTTTTTTTCGTGTGACAACGCGAATTTCAATATTCTCTTGGAATTACTCGATTTTTGTAATATGATGCGCAAATATCCAAAGAAAAAGAGACCAACTTCTTTTGATTACTTATAGAAAGTAAAGTACATTGTACATTTCGTGAAGGAAGTAATAACTTTGGTGATATAGACAAAGTACAACAATTAATTGGTGCAGAATTTTGGACCTCTTTCTCATTAAAACATCTCATAAAACCAATCCTCATTAAAATATAATTAAAATGAAATATGAGGACGTAAAAACAAGTATGTAAGAAATTAACAGTAAGCCAATTCGATGATATTTGGCTTCCCTCACACATCTTATTATCATTTGTGATAAACTATTCCTATCCTTTCCGGAATGAACTAAGTATTTGGACTAAATGTTTATCAACTAGCTGCAAAAATATGAAAATCCGGAAACTTCAAATAACAATTCATGGTAGCTCTAATTCTATTCGTTTCGGGATCATTTTTTCAGCCCAAAAATTTCAGTTTACATGGTATGTCATGACATAGCATCTCACACGAACAGCAAGTTAGAAGGCACTTCTTCAGATTCTGGATGGTCAGTTAGAAATACAAAATGGGTCATTGTTTCATGTTTAGATGATAAAATTTCCAAGACATCAAAGAGGACTGCCATTTCGAGGGTATCTTGTAATACAGGTATAATCAAATGGAGAAAAAAAAATGGTATGCCTACAGGATTTCTTGGTCCTTCATGTTTGTTGAATTTTTTCCAGTATGACTTAATGTTTCTTAGACGAATAACATTTTCATTTAATGCGTCGTTACACTCTTTTAAATCTTTTTATTGATAAAAATTGTTTATTTTTACTTACTGCGAATTTACTCTACATGTTACATATGCATAGAATATAAGAAAAATATAGAGCACATTTTTATGAAAAAATTTCAAGCATTACTTTAGGAATGAGCGAAAAGATATTTTTTTTCCATAAATCAAACAAGAAGATCGGAAAACAAAAGCCAAATTTTTGTTCAATCGTAGGAAGATTGGAATAAAAAATTACAACATTTACTCTAGCATATTTGCATTAGCTTTTTTTTGATTCTTTATTTTGATAACTGAAATATTTTGGAACCACCTGCGGACACTTCAACAACACCTTTAAAAAAATGTGCAGTAATTTAAATTTAAAATTGTGTGTGACAAATTCGAATACATTTTATTATACACCTGTTACTATTACTGGACAGGTTAGCCTGTCAATTCAATAAAACGAAATGCTATTAATTAATCGTCGTATTTCCAAATGTTGTTTCATTAAGCAAATCGGATTCGCTTTAATATATAGCTGCTATTCATTAATGTTAACAGTCTCTAACGTTGCAACATTTCAGCTGTAAGATGAATTATTTCCATATTTACCATCTTCTTTATTATATTCAATACGACAACAAGATCTCTATTCATTTTTTAATGAAGTTTTTGTTTCTTAATGATAATAGCACTTTGATCACGAAAAAAACCATTTACTAAATTGAAGCATAATTAATCTTCTTTGGGCTTTAAACAAAATTACGACGCGAAAGTTTTTTTCCAGCTGAAATTTAAAGCAAATATTTAGGTTTTGGCCTTTTGTCAAACTTAATTTAATCATTCCAGCGAATACGGATTTCATTTAAGCAATATCATAAGTCGTGGAAAAAAGAGATAAATAGCGATAAACTGATCAGCGATTACGAGAAGTTCGTTGATCCAATTTACCGTATCAATAATTTGCATTAGGACTCATAACTGTGCTATAAAGAAATGAAAAATAATAAGGTCTAGCGATAAATTCTTGCTTGCTTATTAATTAGGTCTTTTTTTGATAGTTAAAAGTATTTTCAAATCGATTTGTAGCAGATGACTTCCCGATAAAAGAACTGAAGAATTCTAAATAATCAACAGTGAATGGTAATGGCGAGTGGGAGAATACCATCACGGGCGCAAAAAAAAAAAGAACGGAAAAATAATTAAGAAAGTCTTGGATGAAGTTGAACTGGAATTAGAACATTAATGGCACTGAGGTGGACCGACGACTGTTACCCCTCGGGTTTTTGTAATGTAGAGCTGTGGGGGATGAAAGGGCTTGTCTGGTATTCGCGATTAGTTTTTTCCCAAAATTAAACAAGAAGTAGCTCATCGTATCTGGAATGCATTTTCGAAATTTTAATTATATTGATTTAGGGGATTAAATTGTCAATCGTGTAAGAAGAAAGAAGATAACAAATATCAATGAATGAAAGGGAATTAATCCATATTTAGTCTGATCTCTCAGGCGAGAAAAGAAGGAAATGGAGTCGAGGGGATAGATAGGACTGTTCAGGTCATGGTACCGAGAGAATCAATCTATTATTCACAATGAATTCGTGCAATTTTTAATTTCCTTCAGAAATTTGACCAACGAACAACCTCTTTCTAGCCCAATCCATTACATATATTTCATTCTATTAGTATGATCAAATCAAATTCATTTGCTTAAACTTGCATATTTCGTTCAGCCTCTGAATCTTCATCTATCTAAGGTCTTAGTTCACATTGGACTACATGAGTCATATGTCAGAAATGACATTTTCTAATGGGACGATAATTTGCGACTTCTTTGAGAGATCCTTGCATATTACAAATACAATGTTTGTTGTTATTATTTTCGACGTGTTGTCATTTGCTTATGAATTTCCAGTTGTCACTTTCTTGCTAAAATTTCGTTAAATTTAAAATTTGAAAACCCTTTAGCTGGCAATGAAAGACATTTTCATTTGGAATATATGATAGAACAGATATGATCAAACGTATTTTTAATTCGACCTATACCTAACTTTGGGTCACTCTCACTTCACCAAAAAGTTGGCATTGTTTTGCAAACTATCTAAAATGGAAAGTTATTACAACAGTGATGTGACACGATGACAGATATGAAAGAGTAGAAGCAATTTTAAATAATCCATGTAGTTCTTGCTAAATTTTTAATTTAATTTACCAATAGTGGAAATGAGTAGCATTAATTGATTGATTGAAAAGTTGTTGCATAAAATTATCGGAGATGATGACAATAAAACAGAAGCATGGTCGCATTAATTAGTTTAAAACTAAATGAATGGTGATAATACCACCCTGATGAAACGTACCTTAATCTATAATCTTTGATCTATAACTCTACTAATATTGTTAACAGCGTCACTAATTACACTTGCCATTACATCAATATTAATATCCAATCAACAGCTGCTAATACATTCATTATTGCTTCAACAAAAACTACAATGAAGTGAGTAGAAGATAAGCCTTAATTGCTGTAAATGCAATTGCTGTTAAGAGCTTTTATGGTATCCAAAAGCTCTACATAACCATACCATAAGTATCAATCACATAAACAAGGTCCTAGCAATCCGAAACATCTAGACACATTTGGCTATTAACACAGTCACTGCCGTGATGGCATTCATTATTTGTTTTACGGCCATCAAATTGCGTATGCGAATCTTTTTATCATCTAAATGTCATGATATCAATCAAAATGCATACAAAATATGCAATGGATAAAGAAATGTTACCTTTATCATACACATATTTCGCGTTTATGCATTTGAAATAAGTCTTTCATTACTTATTTCCATTTCCAGATATCTTTAGTTCAGCATGATCATCTTATCGATCAATAATCTATAAGAGAAGTTCAAGTTTACTGTAGCATTGGATGAAAAAAGTAATGTAATAGTGAGATGGAGGAATAAGACTTTCGATGATGAAATTAGGAAAAAAGCAGAAGAGAAGTTTACTGGGTGAATTTCATGAATTAAAACCAAAAAAGATTACGGACTAAGGGAAATAAGAAATAATTATTTGAGCCTTGTAATTTATTCTCAATACAAAATAAACACTCCATAACAATGCAATCTTTCAAAGCTTTTCTTTCTCAAGAAAAAACGAGGAAGCATATTCATAATTAGCTTAACTGTTCATAATTACCTTAACATCAACACTTGAGTTTCGATAATTTGTTTATACTGATATGATTTCATGGGATATCTTCCTTTGTCATGTACTTTTTGGTTTCATTCAATAGTTAAATTACTTTTGGGGGATTAAATTCTGTTTCTGTCCAGCAATACAATTTCTGCCTGATTATTGCATATCTTACCGGTCGTATGATCCGCATCGTTTACAATACTTTTTTATAACAGACTTCTTGAAATCAAAAAAATATTTTAATACTTTAAAAATAAAATAATTACATATTATGGCAGCTCTGCTACTAGCTCTGGTCTAGGCCAAACTTTGGTTCGATTGCAAAAGTACATGTGGAAAAAAAAATTTGTTTTTTGAAGAAAGTAAATGGAAGTAGCTTGAATTAACATAAAATATGTATGGTATCCTGGATTTCCAGTGAAATAAATTGGATTGAGATTTGGGAGCCTGGTAGCTTAAAGATTTTGGAAGACATAAACTAATTTAAGCAGCTTAAATCTCAGTTAGATTGAAGCCAATTTAGATAAAGCACCTGTTAAAATATATCCTTTTTTTATAAAATAAGATCAAAATTTCACATATGCTTTTTGCAATCGGAATTAAAGTTTGGCCCAGGCCAAAACCAATGGGAGTGCTGCAATCTGCATAGTATGTAATTATTTCTTTCAAAAGTATTGCTACTTTTGTTTATGCTCTTTAAAAAAAAGAAAAAAAAAAAACATAACTTTAATGCGACGGTTCCCGGAAATATCTCACCATTCTGGAACTTTATTTACCGTATTGCATCAAAAAGCGGTAATAGTAATAAAATAAATATGTTTACTAGTACTTGATAGATTTTATCAATGAACTCTTAACAATATCGATCACTTGTTATTTGATAGTTTTCAATTAAAGCATATGGCTCTAATCCCTGGGCGAAATCTTGAATACCAATTTGAAAACCTTCAATGAGCCACAATAATTGTCAAAAAAAGCATATTCTTCGGAAAAAAAAATCCTTCGGAATTTCTAAATTTTTTTTTTTTTTTAGTTTCTCTTTACTACACAATTTTCTTTTCATGCGATTAAGCAAGCTAAGTCATTGAGTAACAAAAGCATTTCTTGGTTATCCTTACCTGAACTTATAATCAATTGCTATTTGTGTTAGTTGACTATTTTATCATCATGCATCATCTCATGCTTGTATTCATTATTCTTTCCATACTTATAAATTAGTAGATGAAAGGTGAAAATCAAAGTACCAGCAGAAAACAAGAAGCGGAAAAGTCGCGAAAGCCTGATATCTTCGACAAACCATAACCATAAAGGAGGGAAGAAATGCGCTTTTAACAAATGATCTATTTTTGAGTGGTTCATTCAACATTTAAATCTTGTCAGGTCCAAACACTGCACTAATCAGGTCTATCTTCCATCCTTTCACACCAAAACGAAGTTTTCATATCTGATTTTGAGAGACATTTAGCGATCACATTGTAAACAATCATACTATGTGCTCTTTGGAGAATTGCGAAAAAAACTTAGAAAAAATCCTTCGAGACTAAGTTTAAACTGTAAATCAAGTTTTTGTAATGGGCTGGGAGGTGCTCTAAATATTTGTATTTCAAACTAACAAAGCAAATCATTCAACTAAGGACAATAGATATGACAGATGGCTTATAAGATATTATTTACCTTGAAGAGGTGGAAAGAATAAGTTAGGTTAAAGCGAGAAATGTAAATTTTAGATAAGTCAAGAAACGACAGAAAGAGAGGGATAGAGAGAAAAAGAAACATTTCGGAATTAGTAAGCCAAATAAGCCAAATATTATAGTTCGTTGAATGAGTACAAATTTCCTCACTTCATTGTTACACTTGCAGGAAACAAAAAACATTTTTAAAAGTAAGTCTCTTCCATTGGCATTCATATTGGAAGTAATCAATAGTAATACGTCATCTTGAACTATTAATTGTAGGACGAAATTTAATATATTCAATGACAATGGTCAATGAAGTTAATAATTTATCATTTCACAACTCAATAGCTTATTGGAATAGAAAAGTAGAATACAGATACAGTGTGCAAACTGCAGGATATCTGTGAGACATGTTTGATCAATTGATAGGATGAGAAAGTGAAAAGCTTGTCTGCGATAGGCCATTAAGCCTTCTTAGAGAAGCAATAGTTAGTTCATATTTATTATAGTTCCAATAATCTGCTTGATAAGATAAGTGTATGGTTGACTTCATCTTAAAGCCTTGACTTAGTGAAAGGAAATGCACCGCACCAATACTAACGGATCGCTCACCCAATTGCGCCTCCTTCCTTTCTAAATGAACCGTTCGTTCCTTCTTCATTCATTCTGCTTTATATCATTGCCAATTGACACAAAAAGGCGTAGTATTCTCATAGGATTACTGCTTATTTCTTCCTTCCTTCCTTCCTCCTCTCGCAATCGTTAACCCAAATAAAAATGTTTAGGCCAACTTTTCTCGAGAGCGGTCACCCATTCCATCTCATTTTTCTTTACCATTGGATGTGGTCTATTCCCTTCCAAATGTACTTAATTCATCTTTCCATCTTTATCTTTCAAACTTTGAATATTATTGATGTTATTAGATAGGTAGATAAATAGATAGTTCGATAAGTAGGTAAATAGATAGATAGCTAGGTAGAAGATAGGTAGATAAATAGGTTTATATCAAACAAGTCCGCTAGTACTTGAATGACCTTGATGGATTTGCCTTGTTTTTGCTTAGCTCTATACTATACAACTTATATCAACCCTAAATAACTACCCTAGAATGCATAATTAGATGAAGAATGTTGATTAGTTCTTATTCGAACTTTATGAATTTGCGAAACATTGAAGAGTTATCCATACTAAGTTCAGGTACATACAGTTTCTTATCAGTAGTCCACCCTGCATTCTTCATTCCCCTTAATTTGACAAATTTCAGTTTGTGCCTTAAAGATAATCATTTGATTCAAAAGGAAGCAATGCAAGATGCATCAGTAAGATTTACTGATGAAAAAGAAGTAAGTATTTCCGAATTGTTATCATAAATTACATCAAATTTTAATTAGTATATTTGTTTCCGACCATTCTCCATTTAGTTGCCAACTGATTAACAAATTTATCTGCCATTAACTTCTTATCATCACTCTCCGGTATACATCTTAAATATTCTAAATCATATCTATTCAAATTGGAAACAGTGCAGCTTTGAATAAAGTTGAATTGAACATTTTGGATGAAAGGAATTGGCTGAGTCATTAGTGGCTTAGATCTAGACTTAGAATAATAGAATAAGTTTTAGGGATTTAAAAAAGTACCACTTAAATTATGCAAAATTGATTTTTTCATCCAAAGTAAACTTTCAAAATGATGATGGTTCTATTTCCTTTATGTGATCCTTTGGTGGAACTCTTTTTCTGTGCTTTTCTTTTTCTGAATCATTTTACTTTGTCTTTTGCTACTTTCTATGGGTTAAAACTTTAGCCTAAATTGATTTTTAGCAAATATTTGCAAAATATCCGCTGATAACTCTTTAGTTTAGCTTCCTGTTAGAAATTACTTAATTATTTGGTTTCCACTGTTCACATCTGCTACAGGAACATTTATTTCTCGCTTTGATCTTTTCCTCCTCTTAATCAATTTTTCCAGAATGTAAAAATACGGTGAAAGGATGAAAGATAACGGATAAGTTCCTTTTCTTCTCTTCCCATTCATAAACAAATGAAGAAACATTTTAAGTAAGATTTCAGTATAACTTTGAATTGCGAGCAGACAGGTGATATCATCAGACTAACAAAACCAAATTTCGATAAAAAAATTCTTCACCAATAGCACAATTTCATTTTACAAAAAAAAGAGAGAAAAAAAAAATGAAATACATCAGTGGTGAAATTGCGGAAAGCAATTCACGGAAAGAAATGTGATCACCATACGAAATGGCTTTTTATATTTAGTTGTCTTCTTTCAACGAAATCTTACGACTGGTTGGTAAAGTGCTAAAATAATAGTACGGACAACGATCTTGAAATGCAAGGATTGATAGGTCAATAACACATACGAAAAAGTTAAAAGAGTGACAAGAATATTTGCCATAATAATTGGCGACATAGTTTTTAGAAATAAAATACGAGAGGGTTTTCATACAATTTACATATTGAAATGAAACTACGGATGTGAAATGTAATTAATTTGAAAAAAGTTTATATGAAAGAGACTATGAAGAAAAATTTCTTCTGGTTCTATCGCTTCCTTTTCCAATAAAATTCTTGCAGAGATTTTTTCTAAAATAAATTATTGTGTGAACTATTATTTAGTTTTATTTGCTCATAATCAGAGCATTTAAATTGCTTGTGTAAGATGAATTGAGATGATCGTTTCTTTTTTTTCCTAGTCTCTCACTATCCTTTATTATGAAATTTAGCGACCTACTGCTTCAAACTCTGATTGCGCAGTATCATTTGGACAGTTGCAACCTCATTATGTGGTACGCAAGGTATGTCTTCATAGCTTTAAATAGCATTTTGTTAAAATTTCACGCTAATAAATTTAGTTGGAACTTTTCAAAACCTAAAAAGTTTCCAGTTTTTTTGTTGTATTTGACTGTAATTAAGGATTCAAAAGCGCAATAAAATGAAGATCGTTTGAGCGATGGGTACTTATAAGATCATTTCTTTTCAAGCCATTAAGACATAATTCATTTTATTAATAACTTGAAATGTTATTTCCGATTGATTTAAGGTTTAATTCAAGTTCAGATCTCTGGAATGTCTTCTGGTCTACATGAACTTGGTGAAACTAGTAAAAGCAATGAAAATTTCAAAGGTAAGATGAAGTGGGTAAATAACTTTGTTTCACAATATTAAGCGCAGAGAAGCGTGGTACTTTAAAGAATTTCGTAATCTGAGCAGTGGTTTGCTAAATAGCCTTCACCGCTCTTGAAATTTTATGACTTAAGATAATAGCTTCAATAGAAAGAGCTTAAATGCACTAATAAAATTTGATTTCTCGAGGAAGGATCTAAGAGAAGTTTCATTTACTTTTGCTTCCTTAAATCTGTTTGTGTCCTTAACTTTTATTTTTGTAATTGGAATCCATTTAAGGAACACAATTGTAAGGCCTTCAAATCCTCTGCATATTTCCTAGCTTAGACAGTGTACAGGCGGTAAATGTATTTACTTGGGATGTGCAACTTCATCTGATGTGCAACCTTGGATTGCCTTAACATTTATTCTCTATAAGACGTTTGAGTTTCGTTTTTCATCAGTTTACCCAGTGGCAACAGATATGAATCGATTAATTACCAAATTAGTTCTTAATATTATGAATTGCAACTGGGACATTAGGCAATTAGTGATTGTCGCAGCAGTTCAAATTAAATTTAGGAAATTTGGTGCAACTAACTAGAATTTAAGGGAAAGAAAATGAAAAATTTTGCATCCAACTGTAATAGGCAGTGAAAAATAACGATTTTGAGAACTGAGAAATTTAACTTTAAAATTTAATAGTAAATGATACGTGGGGCATCATCGGTCAGAAGGGATAAGGTCAATGTCATCATCAATTTTAACGAATGTAAATCGAGGAACGCTGTAAAACATTTGGTTCCTTCCTTAGCATCCCAATTATCATCAATGTTCATCGGAATAACAAATAATTACAAAATGAAAAAATAACAAATACTTCTCAACGGCACTGTTTTTAAAATGTTAAAGTTGTGGGCAAAACTATTTGTCACAATAGTATAAGTCACTGGTATGACCAATTATCATTCTGTATAATCTTAGACAAGAATGTTAGAGAAGACCATCCAATCTCGATTAGTAATGTCTAGTTCGATCTGGGGAAAATTATTACATGTCAACTGAAGAGTGGTAATTAATGGTATTAAAATTTTTGAACATTGAAGTTTCATAAATTTAGAATTGTTCATTTTGTTGAGTGCTCTAGCAAGGTTCATTTTGTTGAGAGCTCTATCGAAATACAGTATTTCTTTGCAGTTATTCTAGATGTTTTTCAGATTTGGTAAGGAAGTACTGTCATGACGGTCGAAGGTTTAGTGATGACTGTCATTATGCTTTATACATCAAAACATTAGATCGGAAAATACCCAACAAAGAAGTACAGCAGAATAGATGTAGTCATTTCTCGGATATTGGAGCACTTTGTGAAACATGTGCAAGACATCCATTTGTTAATGGTACCTGCTTGAAAGTTACCAATCAGGTTTGCATAAAATTTGAATTAAGAGATCTTCCATGATACAAGGATCCATAGCAATCTCTAATTTGTATCATCGAAATGCAGTTATAATTGATCATCTATACTTACTATATCATATTATAAAATTTCCGTAAAATTCTAGGATGTATGCAAATTGATAAATCAATCGATTCTTTCGTCTTTGGCATTTTTCATTCCAATAAAATTTCTGCGTCATTGCTGAATTTTATTCAACAATGGAATAAAAAGAATTTCAGAGGACAGTATTTGATTCGAATATACTTCATTCGCTTACAGTAACAGATTGCAGTACACTTTCACCGGATGAAACAATAATCGAGAAATTTTGTCGAATATGTCACAGTTTTGGTAGTTCCGGAGATCCGCTTATTTCTCCATGTCGTTGTACCGGTTCCTTGAAGTACGTCCATATATCATGCCTCCTAGTAAGTTTCTATCATTTAGCTTAGATCTGAAAATTCCATTAAAAAGTTTGCATAATTCTTCTGGGATAGTTTACTCAGACTGTTAGCATTTCATCTCTTATCTTGCCATCGTATAAATTTAATCGCTGTCTAAAAATATTATTTCTATCCTAGACTCAATTTGATAATTCAAGATCGTTTGAAAGAAAAACAATGAATTCACATAGTATTTGTTCAGCATTGGTTGACGATTTGTGCTCATAAATTGAAGCGTCCAGCAGCATGTGAGCTTTGTCTTTACAAATACCGCCTACGAAATGTCGTCGATGTAAGTCAGTATTAATCAACTGACATACTAAAAAGAGAAATAGTCAGTCCACAATTCCACTTTTTTCTTCATCGGAATGATGGAACGAATACGGGGAAGCATGTATCCGCTAGTTATTTTTTGTATCAACCATTCGATATGTCATCACACTATCCGTTCTTCATCCATAACTTCCAGAATCATAAAAAGGAACAGCTAAAACTTTCAGTGGCAAAATTTACGTTTACCATCGATTTCAAGACATGATTTACGTTATCTGATAGTGTTTACCATAGCTGCTGCGCTAATGTTCCTGTCCTCAGTTATATCATTGATTTGTTTTTGCATTGAAAGGAATTTAGTAAGAAACGATACGATGGATAGCAGTCCGTTCGTTTTCACTTTTTATTCTTACAATTTTCCAACGAACAAATTTAAAACTTCCAGTTATCAATTAGGAATAGCTTAATGAGTCGTTGAACTCTTTTTTCAACAAAAGTTGTAAAAAGAAATTTGAAATGGACGATTAGAAAGGTTTTCAAATGTGTGCTATTTCAGGGAATGAAATGAATAGACAAATCTCTCCAATAAAATATGTCTCAAAGTTTCATGAAATTCAATATTTATGATTAAATTTCAGTGAAATGGTTGTGAAAGCAAATGGTAGCAAATGGGAAACTTTGCTGAGCTCATCCACTTTTCTTCCCGCATTTATCTTCTTTCTGTCTTTTTTTGTTGCTATATATGCTCACGTCAAGGCTGGTCATCCTATGTATTATTCTGGTTACTTCTAATTGTTCAGAATTCATTTCTCAGTAAATAAGTATTTAAGTATAAGAGTACATGAAAAATAGATTATTTATGGCACCGTTCTTTGTCCTGACGTTTCCGTATTATTCGATGTGTTATAGCCTTTGACCGGAAAACTTTAAATAAAAAGTAAAAGGCGAGAAAGAAAAAGAAAAAAGGCTATTTTCCGATGGCTTACATTTTGCCATCTTAAACATTCATTTTTCGGTGTTATTTGTTCAGTCTAAACAAATAGGCTTGAGCAAATTATCATTCACACTATAATCAGAAGTTTGTCATAGAAAAACACCATTTGAATTGCAGAAATTTTCCAAAATCTATATTTTTTTTCAGACAAATACTAGCCTGATAAGATACTTATATCGTTTTTGGATTAATAACCAGAACTGGATAATAGAGGGATACCGACCAAGTCGTGACCAGCGTTACTGCCATAAAATGGAAGAGCTTCGAAGACGACTAAATGGTAACAGGTTTACTTGATTGATTTGGACAATATTTTTGTGAATATTCTTAACTTCATCTTCTTTCAAGGTGATGATAACAGTTAGTCTTTTTAAACAATGACACATACGGTGATTTGATGAATTTTAAAGCTCGTTAATGATACCTTCTAGTGTGCGGCTTTTCCTTTTCTTATTTCGAATTAGCATTTCTGTATGTTCACCAAAACAATCATTCATTCATCTGTTCTCATTGTTGTGAAACCGATCTCTTCCAAACATTGTTTTTTTTTAGCTAACTGTTTTGTTTCTTTTCATTGGCCTTTCCATATATCATATCTTGGCTCTTGAAACTATTTCTTTAACTATTTCTTTTCTTAAGCCAATCTAGAAACTGAGCAATCATAAAAAGATTACTGGTTATAATGGCAGTGATAAGGGCCAAGTGATAAAGTGGTGAAAGTATTAGTGTCATATATTTGTCCCTTCCAACAAATGTACGTTTTGCATTCTTCGAAATGCAGCACTGTTAAGGCATACCTATTTCATATTCTATACAGATGAAAATTATGATAATTATTGTATAAGGCATTATTACTGAAACAGTAATGAAAATAATAACAAAAAAAATAGTTGTAATGATGGTATAATGGTAATATAGTGATATGATAACAACCTGATCAATTTAGTAATGATTGCGCTGATAAAAGCAATAATAATAAAAAATTGGTCTAATGCAATAAAGCGTTCAATGAAATGAGCCCTTATTATAATTAAACATCTCTCCTGAGAAGAAATAGGTCATGGACTAGTTCGAAACCAGGAGAACAGAAACAAAGAAGAATCACTATCACCCTCCTTATTTCTGTTTATATATATATATGTATGCATGATTGGAAGTGTGGAAGGAGAGCGGATCAGATTTTCCGATCATCGGAAAATGCTTATTCAATTCATTTGCAAATTTGCAAATCATTTGCACATTTGCAAATTCGAATTAGACGCATTCTTTGCCCGATATAAAAGTAATTACTCTGGGATAGTAGAAGCTGAACAGGTTTGACTAAACAGATTACTTAATACCAATTATCTTATCCTTTGCTTTCCGCCTTGACAGGACCATTAAAATATCAATATTGTAAGGGTTAGCTTTGTGGTTGTTTGCTCAAGCGAGAAAATTAAACTTATTCTTCCTGTCATCTGTTTCACTTTCCAATGTCACGTTATTTCTCAAATCTCTTTCATTCTTTCTGAAAGTACAGTCAATCCATTGGGATATTTCGTGGATATATTTAATACGATCTTTTTTTCCGGTTTTGAAATACATAAATTTCTTCAGTTGCATTAGCTAGTAACGATAGATCATTTCCTGACCTTTGTGCATCTTATGAGTTCTTAGAGTAAGGGAGCTAAACAACCGGTTGCTTCCATACTGCGTCATTTTAGAAAATGACCATCTGAGCCCAGTCTGTTTGTGGGTTCTCATAATGGTCTAACTTTAATCACTTAGTCTTATCCAGTAATAGCATTAAACTGATTAAAAGCATGCAACATTTATAAAGTCGAAATATCCTTACAATGCGCCGATTCTGAGTGACCTATTAACTATGACAAAAGGTCACGTAAAAGGTGCTAAAATTGCGGATTAGGTGGAAGAACTGCAATTAACAGGTTTTCGAATTCATATTTATGAGTGAATTTATCAATACATTACTCGAATTTAAATTTATCCGGAACCTTTCTAAAAAATTTGGATTCCTTTCAGAAATTTCTGAGCACATTAAATAATACTTCCATCCATTCGTTTGTAAAAAAGCATTGGAAGGATCATTGGATGATTGGGGGGAGTAATTTTCGATGAGCTTATTACATGCAGATGTTGCTGTCATACCATGTTTACTCGATATCGATGATGATTTATTGCAATTTAGTTACAGCAGAAGCAAATATATGTACCCTCAATGTATCCGATGTTGCGTCATTCATCCATTGAATGAAGGCTGAAGCTGTGCATTTTGATGACAGTGCTTTGTCTCATTTTAGAGGGACAAAAATTGTTAGTGCAGCAAATTTTGTAGTTAAGTTAAAATGGAATAAAATATAAGAGATAAACTTCTGAAATATGTAGTATTCAAAGATGAATTTATTGATTGCTTTTTTTTGAAGAAGAAGTTGCTCACATCTTGAAGTTTATTGGGGGTAGTGGAAAACTGAGACTAAGGCTGTATGATATCAATCATTCAAGTCTTAAAAGTTAGATAGGTGGGATTATTTCCAAGCAAGTAAAAAAAGGCCGAACGGGGTTTTTTTTTTTTTTGCAGCATTCCGATATTTCAATAATATGATCCTTTACTGATACAGCAGAAAAGTACTTTCAGTCTCTCTCTCTGTTTTGCATAAAAGAAATCGATTTTAAATTTTAAGTGATTTATTCGAAAATTTCGAAAATAAGAGAGAAGAGATTGAAGGGAATTTCAAGAGATGAAGAGAGGGAAAACAAAAAAAAGTAGAATGCTATGTACAATTTCTATATCACCGCAAGGTATTAGCAGCAAAACAAAAATGACCCTGCTGTAATCCCTTTAGAGGATAATTAGGAGGGAAGGGTATAATAGAATTCAGCCCAACAAAACCAAAAGACATGGTCCAGTCGTTTTCAGGATGTCCTTCCGAAATTCATCAAAACTTCGTCTATTTTAGTCTCTTTATGGGACAAAATTGCCTACCAAAAAACCGAAAGAGACTAATCGCTCGGGTTGGATGAAACAGTAGGAAGGATTTTGTTAAAGTAAGAATTATAATTGTAGAATCATAGTGTGTTATCATCAAGATAGGTATCCCGGTTAAAGCATCTTTATCCAGTTTTAATAATCTATTCCTCAAGGCCCATTCCTCTTTTTCCTTCATTCATCCATCCATCAATCATAAAATATTTCATTGTTAGAAGAAAAAAGGCGCATTTGGTTCATTACATTTCACCAGATGTGTCTTCTACATCCATCGCTTTGTCCTTTCCATCGGACATCGGAAGAATACGAAGTGAATATCTTATTTTCTTATATGCATTTTCAGTTCATATATTACTTATTTCTAACATTATTAAAAGTCTATGAATTGAGGAAGATGTCTTCTGTTTCTCAAGATGGCAAGGAAAGGAAGAAATCCATTTATCAGTTTGAATTCATCAATAGTTTTTTTTAAACTGATAATTAAACTTCTCGACAGTTATTGTTTATTGTGTTCTTTCTGTATCTGATCTAAATCTTCAATTTCCTCCATCAAAAATTTTCTTTAGGTATTTCATTTGTGTAAATGTGCAACTCTCCTTGTCCTCTGTTCAGGTGTTCCGGTTGAGTTAATGACTGTTGGTTCCGTGAAATTTATATTTTACACAGTATGCTGATTATTCTCCCACAACAAACAAAAAGTAGAATTAGAATCGAACAGATACCATCGATAGTTTTAGCTCCGGTAATTATAATAGATGAGATGTCAGATCAACCGAGTAAGACAATATGGTTTCAGGTTAGCTACGATAATGTAATGATATCCATAGATCAAGAAAAAAAAAGAAACGAGATAATATAGTCCTGAAACACTAATTAAAAAGATTTCCGAACACTGTAAGATTCATTAATGATATGTTCTGATTATATTCGGAGTTTTCTGTTTTTTTTTCCAGAAAATTTCAAACATCTGTTATGAGTTTCGATCAGTCTTTCTTGTTTTTTCCCGGTTTTTTCACTTGAAATTTGGAAAGTTTTTTTTCTTGCCTTTGATGATCATTTGTAGAGCTTTGTGAAAGGCAACATTGTTGAATTGGTCATTTCCATTTTCCATTCATTTCAATTTTCATTCAAGACAAAGCAAATTTCCCATCCCTTTTTTATCCCATTAATTGATTTCATTATGTTTCCTTTCCCTTTTGAAGTATTTCTCATAAATTTCAACTTTCCAAAAAAAGCTTCATTCCCATTACCTATCTACCTGCTTTGACTCTAATCTGTGTGAAATATTTAGAATATTGGTCTACAAGCATATTGATGACTGTAAATCATCAGAAAACTCTTTAAAAAAAAAAAAAAGAAGACGATTTACCAAAATATTTTTGCATGTGCATAATCAAAACTGTAAAATTTTTGTTTTCCATCCATTATAATTATAATGAGTTTAAAGGAAGTGAGTAAGAAGAAAAGTCACCAATGACCAATGACCAGCTTCAAGACCCAATCAAATTTTTGCTGCAAGAGAGATCACAAACAGCATGTGAAATGAATCTTTTTCTGAGTGTAATAGTCTTAATTTGAAAATTGCATATCGTTTGAAATGATTGCATCAATATTGCTTGTGGAAACGATTGTCCAATTCAGAATGAAACTCAGATTGCTTCCTGCACTTTACATAATATACGCTTCTCAATAAATAATTCAATAAAGTTTCATTCCAAATACTACAAATTAAGTCCATTTTGGAAAAATTTAATTGCCTACCGAATTTTTGGATTATTTACTTCAAGATTGCTTATTCGACCGAATAAGTACACTAAAGTATACTCTCTATAAATCTCTTCTAAAAGCAATCTTTCTCTCTTCTACCATTGCTCTTTCTCTCTCCATTTTACCTCTTTAAACCGTAAGCTTCCGTTTTCAAGTATGTCCTATTTATAAAATATCTTTATATATAAAGAGAGTTAAGTAAAATGAGATAGCAGCACTCTCTCGAAAAGGAAATGCAGTTTTCAATACCATCCGGTATGTTATACTAAGAAGTGATTGGAACGGCACTTCCGGAAAGGTATTGCTTGACGACAGTTGAAAAGTAATGTGTTGATGAGCTGATACGAAACTATCATGAAGAAATTTATTACTATCGACCATGACAGAGATTGGGAAGGAGTTTGAGATCAACAAATAGTTATTAATCAGAAGTGATTGCTCGCCTATTAACTTTGAACATATTTAATAAATTTGCAATAAAATAGTGTAAACATAGGAACCGTCTTTTTTTATGCTTGATTTTCATTCTAATGTCATCTGGGAGAGTATGACAAATTCGCATTTCTTTTGTTCTATTCAAAATCTTCCTTCTAATACCTTGTTTTCTTCACCTTTAGAAGTTTCATTCATGAAAGTTGGGATTAAATTTAGAAAAATGTTAACTAATTTCAGACTTAAAAAAATTTTTAATTTCAGCTATCATTATTGGAAAATGAAAAGTTTTTTAGGACATTTTATGAAAGTATGCTTTTTTACATAGTACACTAATAAATGCTGTACGATGATATTTTCCTTTCCATTTGTCTTTGTCGTCTATTTCGTCGAATATTTTCATTTTGATAGATTTCATTCTAAATGTTTTTCTTCCATATAATACATTTTTATTTTACCATGAATGGAAGGATTTTACTATGAAATTAAAACATAAACAGGAAACATTCCAAAAGTTTTTTGCGCTAACATTGAAAGCGTCTTCCTACATTTAATAAACGAAATATATTCATTCTTATAATGATACTCTCTGAAAGATGCAAAAAAAAAAAATGACCACTTTGTTCGTTTATTAACTCAAAATATGGATCAGATTCATGTCCAAATGTGAGTAATAAATCTCTTTTCAGAGAGTTAAAATGTCTTCCATAAATGCTTATTATCTAACCTTTATTGAATCATAAACTTACTTTATTACTAATTTATTATACATATCGATATAAAATTCATTTTATCAAGTCCAAAGAAAATTGTACGTTTCAGTTTTCTAAAGATTTGAATATTAATGACCCTTTTACTATACTTGGAATGCTTTCTAATGAAATCTCACTTTTACCCACCACTTTAAGTGAAGTCATAGATTATAATATACTATCTTGAAATACATTGGGGAAAAATCAAATGACAGGAAAGGATTTCTCACTTTTCATTTCTCAGTTATTCTTTTCTTATCTTTTACTTCATCTGAAGTTTTGTAACATAAATTTGAACTCGAAGAATTTATTTTAAATCAGTAATTTGACAAAGAAGAAGAAACTAGTCATTGATAATTAATGATTCATAAAAAGATTTCAAACTTTGTTACAGCTACAAAAGAAAAAAAAAAGTGATTGATGGTTAAAGCGATGTCGATGGTATTTTTTTTCCAGATGAGGTTACACCGAATTATGGAACTGAAGGAGGAGCATCTGGAGAAGTAGTATGTCCGAGAGGAGGAGCAAGAGGAAAAAGAGCCGGGAATCTAAAGCCATCACCGAGAGCTCTTTTACTACAATCGTCATCGCTGCTGTCATCACCCTCCATTGAAGCATCCATATCTGGATTCAGTTCCACGATCGTTCAAGGCACCGCCATCAATACTATCACCACCACCATCCCCAAATACATATCAGCAACTGTTGCAGCTCCTGCCATTGTTTGAATTTTTTACCATTTTTTTTTTTTTTGTTGTATTATATTAAAATATGAGTAAACATTGACCGGAAAACACTTCAATTTTAAAGAAAATATTAAAAAAAGTTCTTCAAACAAGAGATGCTTTATTCCTTTGCGAAATTTTGGAGTTATTTAAAATATTTCACTCTTATGGACATCAATAATAAATTGTAATTTTTAAAAGAAAAAAAAAATTTATCAGAAATCGGAGCTGCTGACTAGTCCCTGCTTAGCTCTAAAGTAATTCTTAACGATCCACTGCGTTTTGATTTTCTTGTAAAGATTCGATGAATAAATTTTAAAAATTTTTTTAATTTTCATCTGTCATGTGCATTTCATCATTAACAAATAGCCACTGAAAGGACAATAAGAGGTGAAATTCTCAAGCTCAAGCCATTTTTTTTTTTTTTTGCAACCGCGGAAATTGAAACGTTATGCTTTACTCTCCAAATAAGCATCTCTAAAACCGATCAGTTCTGTTGTCATTATTTATTACTTATTACCTATTATTTATTATTTATTATTTATTATTTATTATTTATTATTTATTATTTATTATTTATTATTTATTATTTATTATTTACTATTAATTTATTATTATTATTGTTTATTTAATTATTTATCATTATTATTGTTTATTTATTAATTATTTATTATTATTATTGCCATCACCCTACTATAATTATAATGATAATTATTATTACTGCTATTGCTATCGCTACTGGTGCTATTATTTCCATTGTTGCTACCAGTATATATTAAGTATTGTTTGCATATTGTATATGCTGACACATTATGTTATCATC
>NW_018108260.1:55983-69080 GCF_000183805.2 Loa loa
CACACACACACACACACACACACACACACACACACACACACACACACACACACACACACACACACACACACACACACACACACACACACACACACACACACACACACACACACACACACACACACACACACACACACACACACAGCACAAAAGATGACTAGAAAGGCGCAGTATATACCACCCAGCTCCACTTCCCCTCTTCGTTTCGATCGAACATACATTTCGGAATAGTTGATGCCAACCCCGGGAGCTGTGCTACGAGTGACCGAAATGAAATGCCTCATGCGGAATTGTCCTACGGCTTATCGGAACTATTACTTGTAGCTATGATTGAACCATTTGCCAGGTAGATAATTGGATTTTCTGCTGGTTGATTTGTCATACTTGTAGCAGAAGTTCTTCACAGGGACATACTGTTGATACAGTGACAATAAAGTTTAATTCTAATTTCAATTTCAATTGTATTATCCGTGAAGAGAAGTAATTTCAGTTTTGATTGATCTTATACTACCATAATCTAGGCTATGATCTCCTGGCTTTCGTGTTGATGCTATTTTCTTTCGAACTTTCAGAAACCAATCAAAGTGATCCATTTGATTCATCTGCTGAGTTAGATCCATTTGATTTGTCTTTCTCACTTGAAGAACATTACATCCATCACTGCTCGATGTTGCTGGGAGGGGAATTTATTTCTTTTAAATATGTTGAATGAGACTTTTGTTTAAAAATATTTTCCACTTTATTTCAAATTCCTTCCACACAGATTTTCTGCATATTTAAAAAATGAAACAACTGTACATTTTCAGTTCATTGTCATTTTCATGTCACTTCATTGACCTTTTCTACACCTTATTGATCATCTATGTTGTCTTAGCGAAAAGTTTTGCCGGCCACGCATTATAAACACTATCTTTTTTAATATGATGCTACTTTTAAGTGTAATATTTGCGCCAGTTTAAAGGTGTTTTAAAACTTCGTAACCTAATAACGACGACCTTTAATGTTCGATGTCCTCCGGAGGCGGTGGACGTTGGAAGAAGCAACAGTCACCTCCGATTCTTCGACTTGTCGTTGTCGGCGGTGGCGGCGTTGGCAAATCCGCTTTAACAATTCAATTTGTACAGGTGTGTAATTGTTACTGTATGAATATAAATTAGAAATTACCACCGAAAGGTACAGAAAGCTTCTTTTAAATATTCATGCCAGGAAGTTGGGATTGCTGTACTGATTTGTCAAAATCTCTTGTCAATTTCAACTACTACAATTCATCATTCCAATTAACTGTTTGTTTCGAAATTGAACAAAATTTATCTTTTCTCAGTTCTATCCTTACTTAACAAAGACAATACCCCTGTACAGTACTTATCATAAACTGCTTTGTTAACAGCTTATCAATTTGAAAACAGTACATTTTTCTTCTTCCAATTATCCTTATGAATATTAGTCATTTGAGAGTTCATTTCTATATAAAATGAATAATAACAGAGAATTGTTAAGGTATTATGGAATGGTTTTGCATTGTAAAGTAATTGTTTGTTTTTTCTTTTCCTTTTCCTTTCCCAAAGTCTTTTATTATCTTCTTATCATATCTTCCACTATTTCTCTTCAATTTTTTTCATTTCATTTCATATTCCGACCTATATCCTTACATCACTCTAGCTACTATGATTCATCACTGATTAGCAATGAGATTTGATTAATTAAGGAAATTAGGAAGGATATTTGGTTCATTTATCATAACTTTCTATTATTAAAAATGCATTGGGGAAAAACCAATGGAATTGGAGGTGGAGGATGAAAGAAGAAATTCCATTCATCTCTTTGCGAGCCCTTATCACTATTATCTCTTTTGTACTAATAAATTGGGTTGGCTATTTAAAAGCCTCATGATATCACTAATCATCTTTATTAATTATTCCTTATGTAGCCTTATGTATCAGTGAATTTTAGAGACATTTCGTAATAGATTACGATCCAACAATTGAGGATTCTTATACGAAACAGTGCTTTGTCGACGATGATGTCTGCAAGTTGGAAGGTCATTTTTCAGTTTGTTTTCAAATTTTAGAAATATTTTAATCAGGCATGAAACAAATTATTGAAGTGGATTTTCCCGTTTTCTCTCTCCCTCCTTTTTATGGGTGTTTTTCCTGTTTTTTTTTTCATCTACTGTTCCTCTATTGCAGAATTACTTTTTGAAGGGGAAAAAACAATTATTGATTTGTCGTAAAAAGTTTAAAATTTTATGAAAACATGTCCCTATTTGGGAAAGATTTCAATTAAAGTAGAACTTCTCCCTCAGAAAATCCCTCCAATTCTTATGATATGTTACTTTCTCATTCTCAAATTCATCTTTTGCACTAATACTCTTAGCTTTTCTCACCTTTACGAATAGCATAAGTTGCAAGGAAACGAATACTATCATTAAATTCTTCGCGCTTTTGTCATAGCAGTAATGCTGTAGCCTTTGAAATCAGTTAGAGATTTATAATTAAAAGAAATTATTTTAAGATTTGATAGCTAATTTTTTTTGAAGGTTTAATAATTAACCCATTTGTTGTTTTTTTTTGCAAAATTGTGCAAACAGTTGGAGAACTTCCTTTTTCAGTATCTACCAAAGCAATCTTTTAATAATAAAAACTGACGTGATATGAGATATTTTCCTTTGCATACCTCAGTTGTGACATATTTTCTCGTGCACTAGAAAATATTGTTTCAGGTAATACACCTTAAAAAATCACTAGCAAAAAAAAAAAAAAATGAAATCAATATAATATATGTTACCAGGCGAAGGTAGCAATTCCAATCGTTGCTTTCTGGAATCAATCAGAACAATCCCTGAACTAGAAAAAATTAGCTCATTAAGATTAAAAACTGTTATTGAGACGAGACACAAACTCAGTATATTCTAAATGTTAGTTAACTCATTGTTAGTTTTTAAATTCCAATTTAAATCCAAAACTCAAAGGGTAAATTCATCAGTTAACATTGCAGTACTGGATACGGCCGGACAGGAAGAATTCAGCACTATGCGTGAACAATATTTACGTTCGGGTAATGGGTTCCTGCTGGTTTTTTCCGTAATTGATCGAAACAGGTTGCTACTTCTATTCTTTTCAGTAATTCAAGAATGGAGTGCTAAAAGTTATCCGGAAATGGCGATGAACGTAGCAGATCCAAAAAGCTTATTTTAGCAATTGATAGCACAACAGTAATTAGTTTAGCACATGTTTAATCACGATGTCATTGATGACAGTAGTGCAATTAATGAGAACAATAATGGTAAAGGTGACAACGATGATGTTACTATGAATGATGCTTGCACGGGTTATTTACACTTTCAAATGTTTACTTGTCCTTATCCTGTTTCCCGCGTATCAATAGCCAATTGAACAGTGATTTGCATTTTTCTTATCAGAGTAATTGCTCGCGGACATTCGTGCATTGGAATTGAATATAGATAGCATTTCGACTAATCATTCAAATTCATTTCGTCTTATCAGTTCATTAGATTTTAATAATTGATTACAGAGAGCCCAAAGAATTTTATAATCAGCTCTTTTTTGCGGCAATTTTGTGAATGTCAGAAATAGACAAATAGTACGCTTAACAAAGTAAACGAACAGCCAAACATATTGATAAATTACAGAACTAGAATAGAAATATTCCTATTAGAGTTTTGAAAAGAGAATTGAGGTAAAAAGCGGGACAAATCATTTTGGCTGATACATTTCTCGGGAAATTATTGAAATGTTTGCATTTGATATGATTCGTAATGACGGAAGAAACCATTTGTTGGCGAGAAAATATCCCAAGAAATTTTTTTTTTGAAAAAATTCAAAGACTTTTCATAATATAAATAATTGTGACAATGAAGCATTTGACAGTAATAAAAATAAATGACAATAGCTGCAATTGAATGATCGGGAAGAATGAATGAATTTCAGATATTACCTAGTCGAAACTCTTCTACATCTCTCTCTTTCCCCTCATCTTTTAAACTTCTAAAACCTATATTTAAAATATTTGATGCTTCATGCTAATAATATGATAATCCTTAGTATAGTGATAACGATAACGATAAAAAAATAGGATCGTAAAGGGCAAATGAAAGCATTTCTTTAAAACGCACATTTTTCTTAGCTCATCAATTCATTGCTCTTCCGTTTCTCGTTAGTGCTCTATTTCACAGTCATTAATTACCTTGCATTTGAAAGACTGAAGTATTATTTTCTTTGTAATAATGGTACTTAGCAGAAGGAGAAAGGAAAGAAGGATGGATTCTTACACAAGCCACTTGGAGAAATGTGTAAAAATCTTCCAAAAGTACATATTTCAAATCCATTGAAACTCTTTTTTTTTAGTTTCATTATTGTCTTTTAACCTTTTTATTTGTTAATTTTTGTTCTTTTCCTTTTTAATAGTTTCATTTATCAACTACATAAATTTAGTTTTACTTTTAAAAATAGGAAAACGTTGCATAATATCCGTTTTCATTAATGATAATCAATAATAAATAATGTAAGCAAATTAACTCACAGACTACGGCATGATCGGTTTACTTTGTCAAAATCAGGTGATTGCAGTTGCTTCAAATCAAAATTAAATGGCGGGTTACAAATACTGGAGAAAGATGACAAAATAATTGTGCTGTAGTTACTATCTTTATTTTCCATTTTTTATCAGTATTTTTCAAAAAATGGGAATTCTTGACTTTAATTGATTTTTTTTACAGTTTTGAAGAAGCTATCCGATTACATAAACTGATACTTCGGGTGAAGGATCGGGATGAATTCCCGATAATACTTGTTGGCAATAAAGCTGATCTCGACAGTGATAGGCTTGTAAGCCTGCCTTTCTTTTTTATCTTTCTACTCAATAATTTAAACTAATCAATTGTGTAACCACTATTGATTTTAATAGTTAAATGTCTTACTCATTTGATTAGTGATAGTTTATCAAATGCTTAATATTGGTGTGAATGGAAGATGATGGAATGTTCATGATTAACAAATCCGTATATTTGTCCCATTTCAATGTCGTAGAACTAAACCATTAGAATGGAAGAGGGAAGGATAAGGATTCCCCGAAGTGCTACTTAATCAATTGCATGAGATTTCATGTTATAGAGAACAATGACTGATAAAATTCGAGTGTTGAGAATTGTGGCTGATAATTTAGGTCGGCGGTTTACGATGGCAGCATCTTTATCTTTCTTCTTCACATTCCTCTTAATAACTGATACGCTATCAATTCATGATAGAGTAAGGCAGCAATATGAAAGGAGAACAACAGATTACCATTAATAATTCTTCATGATCTAATTATCACTGACGAAAAATGAGGGACAGTTAGATTACTGTTTTGAATTATAATCCTTTCATAGTTAGCTTCTTTTAATTTATAACCCTTTTTGATAATATGATAAGGGTTTAAGATTTCACGACAAGAAGCAGAAGAACTGGCGAGGAGATTACGAGTACCATATGTGGAATGTTCAGCGAAACATCGAATGAATGTCGATGAATCGTTTCATAATTTAGTGCGCTTGATACGGTTCCTTCCTTTGTCCATTTGTCCACATGCTTATCTTTCCAAAAATTATTTGATTAATTCCATATCACTAATTAGCATTGAAATATTCGTTCACTGATTTCGCTGATGAATATAGTATAACGAAAAATGTGAAATCTGACTATACTTAGGTAGTCACTAAAAAGCTTCTCAGCTTCTGTAATTAAGCAATCCTTGATGATTACGGCAGACCCATCACTTCTATTTTCATTCTCAGCTTTTTTTTACAGAAACTTCCAGCAACAGGAACGGCAATCATCGGATGGAGTTGACTTAATTTCATCAAAATCAAACTCAAAAAGAAAGCGTTACTGTCGCATGCAGTGACCTCATCATACTGTATTGTTTTTTTTTATATTTACTCCCTTCTCCTCAGGAAACTTCAATTCTCTCGGCAACTGTGATGTCATTTTCAGTATTTTTTTTATTTACCTTACTTTTGTTGTGCATGTAATTGATTAATTTTTTTTATTATTGTATTTTAGCATGTTATCATATATTTGTTCCTTTACAAGTTCCGGTTTTCATACAAATTTCTTCTTAAAAGTAATAGCTTCGTTAGAGAGGATAAAGCATCGAAACTATCAGTTCCCTCTGATAGAGCTTATCACAAATAGTCTGAATGATTTTATAGGAAAAAAGGTTTTAAGCTTTTATACTATAATGTCTAGTTCATTTCACTCTCCTATAATTTAGTGTCCCATGAAATTACATGCTATGATGGATTGGAATTTGGCATTCAATTTATAAATTTTAAAAAAATAGAATTGATGAAGCAAAACAAAAGTAATGATTCGATTCAACCATTCATTGATAGTTTTTAGTTGAAAAATTGAGTGAATATTTAACGATATTTACTATTGTCTTGTCGATTGCAATGATGTGAAGTTACCCTTTCTTTCATTATATAAAATTGAAGAGAACTTGATTAGTGTGTTTAAGGAAAAATATTTCAGGTGGGAGAATTTGAATATAATTAATTTTCGTACCAATTAAAAGTTACTGAATTTTGCTAGAATTATTTTCAGCTTTCGCAAGTTGGGAACGAAATGCAATATGGAGCTGATATAACCTGAAATATTTCTCCAGTAACTTGTAATTAATATTATTCAATTTAGGATTTGATAAGGCGATATTGTAAGAATGGAACTATAGTTTGTAAGCAAACAGATAAATGTTGTCTGTAAATTATTTTCAGTAATATTGAAATTCTAAGGATTAGCTGTTGGAAAATATGAATTGGAATGATCTAAAAAAATATTCAAAGAAATGGAAAATTCAAATTAGAAATACCAAAGCTGTATTATACACGAAGTGAAATTGGTATAAAGAAATGAGGTTTATTAATCAGATGTAAAGGCATTGTAGTTGCTGTATCACAAAACCTTGTTAATAAATTAATGTGCAAATAATAAACACATGAGTTAATTAAATGGTAAGATAAGAACCTGAATTTGGGAACCAATGTTGAAATAATCAAGTCAGTGACAATGTCGTCTATCAAAAAGGATAAATATTTGACAAAAGATAACACTCAGTTCTTATCCTTAACTTTTTATAGTAGAGATGTAAATCATAAATGAATGGCTTGATGATCGAGAATTACGAAGTGGAAAATGAATATATAAAGTAGATTTAATGATTGTTAGCGAACAAATAAGTGGATAAATTGATTCCAGAACTTCAGGAGTTTCCACCAATTAATCGTTCTCATAACTAATTAAACTCCGGAAAGAAATTCCCATTCACTAATAGTGTTTCATAATACTTGGAAGCCGGAAAAATCAATAAGTCAATTTTTAATTCTAAACTAAATATTTACTAATCAGAATTGACTTCAGAATTTTAACTAAAATGCAGTAATGGAAATAATTACAAAATTAAACCAAGAAAGGCGCTAAACTGAGGAGATTTATACAGAGCCATTCAATATGTATAAGAGATCATGCGAACATCTTAGCTGGAGTTCCACGTGCAACCTGAATAACGTGATCAGCAACATTACCTCGTAATGTCCAGGACAGAGAACGTAACGAAAGTCCACGTTCACAAATCGTTCGTGGTACATTAACTGGTACCACGGTTTTTCGTGTATTTACCTAGAACAATTCAAGATCGGAAAGAAAAAACAGCCGAAAGTGTAAATAAACGTTTTCGAACTACAGAAATTAGTAAACCTTTTCATCTCAACGATTTTTTGGTGATGACACTGTTTATATACAGGACAAACCATTCAAATTTCACGACCGCAAAAGCCAAACAATGAAATGTTGATAGAAATGGATGAAAAAGTTAAAAGTTCGAAGGACCTCAATCATATGTATGATGATTTTATCCATCATCGTTGAATGCCCTCTCTTCCAATTTCCTGGATCATTCCCAAACACAGGCACATATACAAATCTAAAAATCCTTCTCATCAATATTCAATCTTTGCTCAGAAGGCTAGCTAGAATTTTGTGGAATAAATCAAATTGATACTAGAAAACTTTGATATCGATCACTTCAGTATCTTTTTGCATGAAAAGGAAGAAAAGCCTTAGAACTTCCTGTCATTTAATAGGACTGATGATATTATAAACTGTACAGTGGATGTTTGTTACTAATATCCTTTGAATCACATCTTTTCGAAACCTCAATGAAGTAACTAAGATCAGAGACATTTGATCATTGAATATTCTTCATTGATTTGATACCGTTGGATGCCTAATCCAGGCGAATTATGTAATCGGTCATTATCTTCCTATGGAGTTAATCATTACTTATCAGTAGCTAATATGGCAGTGTACATGCCACAGTTCCCTCTTTTGTCCTTATCCAAATATGCTGGCAGATCGATTAACATCACTTCATCGCGGAATTTTTTAAACAATTCAGCGTCCAAATAAGCCCTCATATCCTTATCCAACGTTGGTATCACCAATATCTAAAATAATTTATCAAAAAATATACATATCGAAATGTTAAATGAGAAAAATTCCGATGGTGTCTGTTTTTAACATTTAATAATAAATGTATATTAATAATGATATGTCCATGCATAAAATCATAATTAGGAAGAGCGTAACTTGACAATACTTCATTTCTCTAATTGACATCAGAAATTTAAATCTCAATAACATTGCAAACAGCGCATGATTCAACAATCCCATTCAGCCTAATTTTGAATCACTCGACAATTTTTGACTGATTCTCAGTTTCGACATTACATTTTACTTTAGAATATAAAATTGAACTTGAGTCCCTAAGAACTTCTGACCTGATCATCAATGAAAGACATGACATCATCCAGCCGTAATTGTGTCGTATTCATTGGATTATCCACAATAATCACCTGTACTGACAATGTTTGGTCATATGCAAGCGGTAATGATTAGGAAGGAATGTTGAAGTGAAGAAAATGCTTTCTATCCCTTATTTATCACAGAATGCATACGAGGAATGATACAAATATCATATCAATTGTCAGTATTAGAAAGAGAGAATTAAAAAAAAAGTGAAAGAAGAAACGATTCATTTCCTGCACTTCGCCTATTTAATAAAGCTCATGAAAATTAGGAGACGAAAATATTTGCAAGGTGACTTTTGGTACTTGCGTTTCAATAGGTGAAGAAATAAATGGCTGAAATTATATACAATAAATATATATCCTGAAATCAATCAATGCCGTAAAATATACATGGCGATACAATGCCAAATAGCAATTCCAAATTTAACGATTCCAAGAAAAAGTAAAGTTTCAAGAATTTTGTGAGAAATTTAATTAAAAGACAAATACCTTCCTGAAAGCGTTAAAAAGCTTGATCATCATAGCCCATTCCGGTACTTTCCCTTGATTTTCGTCCAGTGCCCTCTGCAAGTGACAAAATATTTCCGTATTGGACGAACAGATTTCCAGTTCCGTTCTTAGGTAGATTATTTTTTATAAGCATCAAAAGCTTCATGTATAAGCATACTTGTGTTCAGTGATTCTCACGCATGTTCAGTGACATTTACAATGTTTGATTACAGTAGGGAGAGATCAAAGAGATCATATCAACAAAGTATTTGAAGTATTTGGAAGAGTTATCTAAAATCTCCAAGGAATAATAAATTCATTCGCTGGTCATTTTTAGTCCCCCACAACTCCCGCAACTCTTCAACATTGGAGTGGGACCATGAATTCTGGATTAAACTTTAAATGAAGAAATCGGACAATTTTTTTTTTTAATAAATGTTCGTCACCGAAATCAGTGAAGCGAATTGCAAACGTTTCATCATAAAGTAGCTTTTTTGAAGTTCATTACAGACCTTATCAATGATAGCTCTGTTGATACCGTTATCGACGACATGCTGTCCGGAAAGTATCAATTCTAATTCTTTCTTATCAATGCGTATTTTATAATCCTCAATAAATCGCTTAATACTTTCGTCGATTTGTCTTGCGGCGATCGTCGCGAAATCAGGAGGCCTCGAATTGACTTCATTTTACAAATAATTCCCATCATTTTGTTTCATAGAATAAGCCATAAATGTTCTTAAATCTTTTTGCCTGTTTGACGCATTTCTCAATTCAAGAATCATAAATTTTTCCGATTCAGAGAGAAAAGCAATCATTTTAGTACCATTCTTTGCATCAAATCCATCAAGTCTGCTTGATCGTTAAACACAATGTCCATAACATTCGTAAATTCAACCAAGGAAAAAAGAAAATTACGATATTAAAATGGCCGGACATAATACAGTCAACTTGCTACAGAGTTAAATCTTCGGACCAGTTGGCCTTTGTTAGCAAACATGCAGAAATGTTTTCTAACTTGGAATTTCCAAGCATATTTTCCTCCCTATATCAACATTATTTACTTGTTCTTTTCCCTCATCTTAATGGGATGGTGCAATTAAATTTTCCGGAAATGCTTCAGAAGATAGATAGTATCAAAAACAAAAGAAAAAAGAAATTCACCTATACGAAAATTTCACAAGCTGTCGAACACCAAATGGTGCAAAATCTCTGATATTAATATCATAGACGGATGCCTGAATCAAGGCATCTAATGGTAAACGTGATTTTACGGACGGACTTCTGCCATCCAAATATGGCAACGTATGTTTGTCAGCAAGTATTACCACATTATCGTGTTCTGCAAGAAAATCGAAACTCAAATTGAAATTTACCTACAACTAAAAAAATTTAAATGCGCTTAAAATTTCACAACTCTGAACCGAATTTGATATCTCGATTAAAATTTGTCGGAAACTCAGAAAATCAAATATCTTATCATTTCAAACTTCAAGCTTTAAGCCAGAATCCAAAAAATCCTAAAAGAATTAAAGATACCGAAAATACGATTCTTTTGATCCCTAATTCTGAATTCTTCCAGTGGAAAAAATAAATATACCATCTTCACCGGTTAGTATGATAAATTGCTCAACTATCATTTCTAAATAGCAATTTCATCTAAGTTCATTAAATAGATACCATGTATTGTTTTTGCAAATTCGATCTGAAACGTAATAATTGTCTCAAATAAATCGTGATAATTGTCATCCCTGAAAAGAGGCCTTTTTACTTCTTGTAGTTTTAAAAATTGTAAATTAAAAGCAGTAGATTTCATAAAAGAAAAAGAAAATCGAACAGTTATGCTTTTTAGCATTCTGAGAGGCGATGGAGTCGGATAATTTGAGCGTTTAAATGGAACGCAAAAGTTATGATTGATTAACAAAAAAGGTTCTGCAAAAAATTTTTCCATAAGATTTCAGATTTATAAACCGGATGGGGCTTCCAGACCGATTAACCGAATGAGACTTCCAGACTTATAGACCGAATAGAACTTCCAGATTGCGTTTCTTGAATATATACAGTTTCCCAATTCTTCTTAAGGTTAGTCAGGAGTTTTGGAAAAGGTCTTTTTTTTTTGAGACGATCTCTGGTCCTTTGCCAGTTGTTTTGAAAAAGAATCAACAATACAATTGGTATCACTGAAACTGGTTTCAGCAGTATGCCGATAAATGATCGATCTCACATCCGCCAATTTCTCACGGTCAACTGTCCAGAAATGGAACTGTTTGAGTGGAAAGATCATATCTTGGCATGATAATTAACTACTGGTGAAGTTGGAAAGCTTGAATGAATTGGCTTTCTGGTCAGTGGTCCGCAATAAGAATGAGAGCTGTCCAGTGTTTACAATAGAGTAACATATGTCCTGGGTTAGGAGAAAGAGAACTATTAGGTAGCGATAACACCCATGAAAGTTTTTCGAAGGGATTTGACAACCAATTTGATAATAATTGATAAAACAATTAATAATGAAATTGCAGAAACTTCAGATTTTCGAGGATACTAACTTAGAAATTATATTCCATAAGAATCAATGAAAGGAAACGCATAAGGGATGATAAGCAATACATAAGGCGATGATAAGCAGCACTGATAACGTGCAGTAAATAACGAACTGTTTGTGCTTGTCATCTTAATTAAATCAAGATAGACCACTGAGCTTCAGTCAAGTTAGACTAGGCCAGAGAATACTTACTCATACCAGGGTAAAACCATGACAACAAACCATATGGATGGTGCCGACAGTATAATAAGCGCTCGATCAGGTTTGTGCACATTGAAAAATTCTGCCTTTATACGCCGAGTAATCAGTAGAAGTAAAGCACTGATAATGTATGCCGTGCAGTGGTACCACGGATGGTGGCTAGTATAAAACATCGCCAGATAAGAGGAAAGTAGTGGATGCGGTGCCGTTTGTCAGTAACTGGATCGTTATCAGCACATTTTTATATCCCAGCTATGCGGTAATGAATCCTTCTTCCATATTCCTGCCGTATTGCTATTGCTGCTGCGTTTTGTTGTCAACGAGAGAAGTGGGCGGATAATGGATAGATGGCAAGGCGGAAGGTTCGAAATTCGGAAAAGTAGAGTTCACGCATAAATTCGTCGTCCATCGTCATTGTCGCTCTTGTTTCGTTGATTTTCGTGGATAATTAGGTTGTAATCTCGGCTTCTTGGTTGCGCTTGAATGCACCAATTCATCGTGCTCCGAAAAACCAGAATTTAATACCCTCTGGGAAGCAGAAGCGGTTTTGCACACAGACACGCAATAGACATACGCTACTACCGCTATCAGTACTGCTACTATATCACTACTACCACTATCATTACTATCACTACCACGCTACTATCACTACTATCACTACTACGCTACTATCACTACTATCACTATCACCTACTACTGCTACTACTACTATCACTACTACTATTACTACTACCTACTACTACTACTACTTCCACTACTACTACTACCACTACTACTAACTACTACTACTACTACCACTACTAACTATTACTACTGACTACTACTACTAACCACTACTACTACTACTACTATTACTGCTACTACTACCACTATTACTACTAACCACTACTACTACTACTACTACTGCTGCTGCTGCTAAACACTACAAACAAATAACAAGCAACAAACAACAACGGCAACAACAACAACAACAACAACAACAACAACAACAACAACAACAAC
>NW_018108260.1:69327-80345 GCF_000183805.2 Loa loa
ACAACAAACAACGACAACAAACAACGACAACAAACAACAACAATAAACAACAATAAACAACAACAAACAACAACAACAACAATAAACAACAACAACAAACAACAACAAACAACAACAACAACAACAACTACTACTACTACTACTACTAACTACTACTACTACCACTACTACTACTACTATTACTACTACTACTACCACTACTACTACTACTACTACTAACCTACTACTACTGCTACTACTACTACTACTACCACTACTACTACTACCACCATTGCTGCCGCTATGAACTACCCAGCCAACAGCAGTAGGTCAAATAGCAACAGCAATTCGAAATATTCCAAAATTTTCTGGATTTTTGGAGCGGAAAAAACCAGTTTTACAAGTAAAAGAAACCCTTTTCAAAGATAAATGGGCTATTTCGCTTTAATTTGTCACAAACAAAAACAAAAAACATAAAAAGAAAAAACAATGCTGTATGCAGTAGAAATGTATTGTTGACCTCACGACCAATGTGACCTGGGAAATAATTTTCACTTTCTGCTAAATGAAAAAGACAGCCAATTCAAAATTTCAACAAATTAACCAATCCCATGGTGTTCACATCCTAATTCTTGTTCGGAACAACGAGACATCATTTAATTACCAATCAACTAATTAAGTGATCATTTTCTATTCCCGATATACGTCTTTGCTAACCCCAGATGGAGATTTCCACAGATTATATCCCCATATTGATGTGAGATAATTGAAATTCGTACATTTAAATTTATCCATTTCTATCAAATTACACTGTTTATTCTTTTTTTTCTTTTATTTCGACGAATTCTGACAAAAATAGACTTGATTTATGATTTTTTTTCGGCTTTTTAATTCTGAAAATAAAGCAATAACATGCGGGACAGGGAGGTCCATTATTGACACCAAAATTACTACAAGTCATCAGTGATAATTTAAGTATTCCGAATGATGAGGAAGAATTCTTGGGAAGACACATAAGACTTAAGATCACGCAATATCATCGCATTGAAACGTTGAATGCTAGGGAAAATGTGGGAGGAATCAGAATTAACATCCAGAAAAATCACAATTCATTAATTCGATATCAACAATATAACTGGAAGATAAGTTAAATTCTTTGGGAAGTTCATCTTTCAAGCCTTCCATACTTATTTGTCGAAAGTAACCGAAAATCAAGCAATCTCTTCTTTTGTTATAACATAAAGCCTTTTTGGAATCATGAAATGTATCTTTTATTTTGGATTTATTTACTAGTTACCTGTTATTCATACAAACCCTATTGGATGATTTGCAGTAACATTGGTTTCTATGAAGAGAGGTCTTAAACAGTTAAAGCTAAGGATAGTCAAATTTCAGAAGGTCATCATAAACGAGACTTGAACAGATAGAAGAATATGAAACAGTTGTGATATCGCTTGTTGAGCTTTGACCAAATACTTTTACTTCGAGAATAACTGGATTGTTTATACATTACTTGGAAAGCTACAGGATGTCCTGACCTTCAGAAGGAAGAAAAACGATGTCAATAGATTCATTTTGTTACAAGAATTTTATGAAAAATGAACGATCAGGAACAGAAAGTTTGTAATAATACGCTGTTATTGTCGTTATTGTTTTTATTAGTTGTCATTCATAGGAACTCAGTAAACGTAAAAATTTCCTCTTTCAACTTGAAAAAAAGGAAAAAAAAATCGATGACTAACTATTCCTGGTCCATACAAAACAAACTTTTCTTTTTTTGCAAATCTTAATAAGTTGCAAGATTTATTGCTCTTCAAAGTCAAAATAAATATAAAGAGTAGCAATGGGGTCAAGAAAAGGCGAGGTCAAATCCGAATAAGTCACCCATTTCAAGAAGAAAAAATGCTGCACAAATTAATTTCCTTTTGCAATAGCAACAGGTTTTGCTTTTTTAAAAAGTTTTCCCTGCTAAACTTGTTTAGCATGACGTTTTAATATTACCAGTTCCAGTATCATAATCAATTCTTCCAACTGACCAACCATATATTGATTTTCGAAAATGCAATCACCGAAAGGCAATTAGAAACAGTTGCAAGAAAGAATAAGTACAGAGTAAAATCCTCAGAAGTAATAATCATCCATTATACTTCGTGCCTTCCACATCAGCGTCTCACCCTCATTAAATCTATGCAAAAAGTATTCGCCTGAACTATCCGGAACTAACTCATTATATTGCAATTCAGAGAGGGCTTACACAAGCAGAAACGAATACTGTAGACAACTGATAGAAGGAATTCAAACAGAAGCTATTCGTTACTGTGTTGCATTATTTTCAAAATGCAATTTTTGTTACCTTCCCGTTCCAGTAATATCGCTAAAAAAGGAAGGGCAATATACGTTGTACAAATTCAAAAACAGGTTTCTAATAAGCAAAAAGGACTCATTCCATGCGACCCTTTACGCTGAAATTTGAGTCGCTTGCACACCATTTCGTTGCATCCGGGTCAAATATCATGTCAACCAAATCAAAAAGTCAGCCAGCATTCGTCTCATGCCCTCATTAACCAACCTTCGATTACAAAACCTACGAAATTGCAAACATCTATTTTTTCGCTGCATTTCCCAGCATCGCCGATCAAAAACGTTCCGGATATCAATGAGACCCGCGACCGGCCGAACAGGCTATTCCCACTGATGCTTCTCTCTTTCACTCCTGCCTCATTGTTTACAATTTAATTTCATTACTGCTATTGGGTACCAAAGGTCACCAAAAGGTAGCAATTTGGGGCATTTCCTGTTTTAAACGATTTCAAATTCCGCGAGTCGGTGAAAACACCGCTCCTCCCATGATTTAATGAAACAGGTATTGCTTCTGATATCTTGCAACTAAAACATAAATCACGAATTCTTTGCCCCCTCCTTCCTACTATCCACTTGATTTAATTCCTCTCTCTCCCGAAAACATTTATATAATAATCCAGATCTGAGAATGGGACTACCATCTTCCTATACTTGCTATATAATTTTTATCCTAAAGACAAAAAGTTTTGAATCCAACTAATTGTGAGGGGTCACCTCAAAAATGCTTAATATTTCATCTACAATATGAAATCCAGTTAATAACTCCTATTTGATTTTCTGCTTACAATCTGAGATTTTTGAAAGATTTTGTTGAAAAAAATAATATTACAAAAAAGAGGGAAAAACACTAATAAAAAACTGTGCTATAAAACACTCTTGTGTCAATGTTCGGTATTATCAGTGCGATGAGAGATTTACTTATATGAAAGCATGATGTGACACGATTGTTTCAATAATGTGAAGAGCTGAGTCAATGGGACTAAATGGAAATACAGCAAACAAAGACAATGAAAATAAGGATCGTGATTTGGATATTAGCAGATTTTTCAGTCATAGAAAATATAAACTACTTTAAAGAGTTGCAATTAAGTTGAATAATCTTCTAAAACATTAGTCAAATGTTCATTATGAACTTTCTGATTAGCTCGTCGCCGTGGAAGTTTTCGTTTCGGTGGTGCAACAGTTACTTTCTTCGGTCCTAAATCTTTCATCACATCAATTCCATGTTTCTGGAGATATTCTTCGATCTTCTTCTCGTCCAAATGATCAACAGATGCGTTCCTCCATAAACTTTTGAATTCTGCAAAATGTTGACAGGTTTATACATACTACCTTTTAAACTTAGAAGAGAGGCATAGAAAGATTCATCAACTTTATTTTTCACATCCAGACTTGAAAAAATTCCACTTCCTTCGAGGACTCGTCTGCTAAATACCCTATTGTTCATGTAAAGGTGAAAAAATTTTCCAAATATCATCATAGAATAATCACCGGAGCACAAAAGAACTCAATATTGTATCACTCACTATCATAAGTTTACTGAAAATTCTCATTTAAGAGGATTCTCCTTTCAAATGTTTTCATATTTTTTTATAAATTAAAATTGTTTGAACTGAAAAAAAGAAACAGATTAAAATTAAATTAATTTTTAATAATAAATTGAGTGCAGTAAAATAGAATCAATCCCAAGATTTTTATTCAATATGCAAACAGGGAATATATCTTACTTTCATCAACTTCATAATCGGTATCGGGATCGTTATAAAAATAAACATGGTCTTTACGTTTGTTGATCATCGTCTGTACATCAATTACAAGATTACTAAGTGCCTAAAACGAATCAGACTTGGAGTAAAATCAACAGATTAAGAAAGTCTCAGAAAGGCTGATGGTTAACGCAGATTTCGACCCATCATTCTCACTCGATCGTTAAAACCTTTAAGAATTGATCAGTATCTTCCATTATCAAATCCGATCAACTAAAACCTCTGTAATACTTCCAAAGGAAGATATACGAATTATTAAAACCTCCAAACTTATATAACAAACCTCAATATGCTTTTCAGCAGCCGGTATACATTCATTGAGATCCGATAACAAAATGCCGCCCCTTCCTTCTGTGTGATATTTTTTTAATAGTGCTAATAAAGAATTCTTTCCCTTGATCTTGTAAGGCGGCTTGAAAAGATATTTTCCATTTTCATCAACAATTAATCGTGGATTCATCGGCAAAGACTAAAACAGAATTTCATTTATATTTAATGATATATAAGATTAAAAAGATCAAGATAACAGTAAAATTAAGTGCATAAATTGGAAATTTTTTCCGACAAAATCTGAGAAAAAAGTGACTGTTTTTAAAGATTTTAATCAAACTTTAAAATTGAAGTCTTTCGAATTACGAATAAAAGTGGAAAATAAAATTCTTCAAAAGACCTAATCAACAAAAGCAAAACAGCAAATGAAAACAAACTTCCTGCAGCCATAACTCCGATTTTTTTCCAAGGTCGTATATTTGTAATTCCTCCAATATCTCCTTCAAACTTAGGGGCCAATGTTGCGACGATAAATGTCGTTTCTACAAGTCACAGAATGACAAAAGATTGCAGCAATAAGACCTAACCACATAAAAATTTAATGCAATGGTTAGTAAAGAACGATATTCACTATCGGGTATTTCACGATCTCAATTGTTACGTCATTCTATCTATACTAACTTCTGACCAGACCTTCAATCGGAAAAAGCAAAGATCTTTATTCGATAACTATCTAACAATAACTATTTTATATGAACATAAAGCATCCATCCATGAAGTGAAAAATAACTACGTATGTTTACACATTGAGAAAGAACACTTTTTTAAAAAAAAAGCAAACGAAAAACTGGAAGTAGCAGCTAAAACAGACTAAAGTACTAATTAAGTAGTAAATAAATTATCATCCGAACAGAAAAGACCAGCAGTGAATAACAACAAATAGTGGAATTTACATTACCTTCATATAATCAACAATTTTCGCCATTGTTCCAAAATTTACAGCATTTGATGCCGAGTGAGAGGGGAAATTTTTAGAATTGAAGTCGGATAGGGCTGAAAGAATAAAATCTCATAAAAGCAGAAATGATAGCTCTCGTGAAATACAACCTCTTGCTGAAGCAGAAGTTTTTCGAAACACAAATGTTATTTATGCATATACAATGTAATTTTACTTGCTGTACGCATAAGAACCAACTGAATACTTAACAGAAGATCATTACCTGAAAAGACTGAATGCACACAATTACGAGCAAGTGAGATATAAAAAGCTTACATTTGGCTAATAGTTGCGAATCATTGTATACTTTACGTTTTTTTTTCCGACTTGCTTCTGCACTAAAATTTTCAAACATTAGAATTCAAAACTACACATCAGTTTTGAAGGAAAAACAATAGTAGAAGAAAACGTACTCATACGTAGAATGAGACGTGGATGCCGTACTTTTACGCGCCATTTCAATGGCTTGTGAAGCTCGAGCTTTAAATGCTGCTTGCTGTTTCAATAATGCTGGATCCATTGTAATTCTGAAATCAAACACAACCAACTTGACAAACACAAAACACCCGCCCCTCCTGAATTCTCGCTATGATACAACAAATATCGCGGTATACGTTTGATCCCAGTGAAACAATTTCGTCACAGTAGTCGGTGTACTTGCTCGTCAATTTCAGCTTCTCTGTGACTTCAACCTTAACACAGGTATAATTCGAGATCACCGGTGGTGGTTTAAAACTTCCTTTTGTTTATATGGAGCATGGCTAACAAATGTTTAATCTATCTGAAGAAGATGTTTCGCGACTTCGAAGCACTTCGAAGGACTTCGCATATTGCTTACGGAATGTAAGTTCGCGAACTTTTCCATATATTTAAGTGATTCCATCCATTTCTTAACTTTCCTACAAAAGATTACTTTTGAGCATATAATAACAGTTGGGAAGCAAACACTGCTAAGGTGAAATCTATGCAGTCATTCATGTTAAACACAAAGAGCTAAAATAATTCTTTTAGTTTTTCGGCTGTATAAGCGTTAGTTTGACAAGTAACTGATTTTAAGGCAGTGCCTAAAGATGAACCTAAATTGACGTAGAGACTTCCATCTGTGGCATGTATGCATTTTTTTCACCTGCAAAAATTAAAGTGAGTTTTGAACAGTGAAACGTCACTAACGAAAAAGCATTGCTGTTATTAATGATATCAGTCAGGCATAGATTTTGACGTAATAACAGTGGTAGTATTCAACTAAAGGACAGAGCATTCGGATAAGAATCATTGCTTATAAAATTATTCTTGCCTAGAAAATCGTTTAATTACCGATCCATCTCCACCAAAAATTCAAGCAAACAATCTCACTTTCCCTGGGCTTCATCCGTATTGCATAACCTACATCCTAAAGAGAATAATCCTGCAACCTTGTATGTTTCTTCATTTCTTTTCTATTAGTTCCATTTCTTTTCTATCAGTGGTGATAACAAATCAGATGTCACCGAACTCATCCCTCATTCCTCATTTACCTGCAGTGTGTGGTAAACAAAGCTGCTGAAGACGGATATGTCGAAATTGAGTTGGAAGTAGCTGAGGAACATCTCAATTCATCTGGTACAATACACGGTGGCTTTACAGCAACACTGGTCAATATTTCTTCCACTGCGGCTATCCTCGCTTCCGGTAGATTGACAGATGGACGTTCTGTGGATCTATCCATTTCGTAAGTCTTGGATCATTTCAATTTTTCCAAAATCTTAGCAGACGAAGATTTATCTCTTAGCAGAAAATATTTAGTCATTAAACTTTCTACCAATCACAATTCATTTATTGTAGTTTGAAGCAGCATTTTGAAACAGACATAATGGACAAAACACAGTTGATAATCTTAAAACTAAATTAACTTTTGCCAGATATCAGAGTATAGCGAAGTCTAGTGAAATAATTATTGCCGAATCAGCTGTCCAAAAAACAACCCGTAATTTAGCGTTCATCAGCACAAAAGTTTACCGGAAAACAGACAAAATGAGTATAGCCACTGGTCAAGATACCAAAACATTCCTCCCAATAGAGTGAAAAACTAACGAAACTTCTTGAACTAGAAATTGGTGCTAATAAAAACTGAACTCTCTACATAACTCAGCTCATAACATTTCACGCTATCTCTCAAAAGATGAAAACAGCATTGCGGTTTCGTTGAGATGAAATTAATCGAAGGATTCTATCCAATCCAAAAAAGCTGTGAAAAATACAGACAAGTTACAACGGGATTTTAAGTTGACAATTTTGAGTAGATAAAATGCCTCAGCGACCTAGAAAGTAGGCTTGGACAGAAATCGACCCGTTTGTACACTCGGAAAATCAAATTTTTTTTAACACCATAAAGATTCTCGTCATTTCGACCACAGTTACAAAGGATTTGTACGGTAGGAAAAGCATTGCTAAAAATATGAATACCAATGATCAAAGCACTTTTGGACATGTTTAAAGATTCCCAGATAAAATATAAACAGAATAAGTACGAAGAACACATCACTTCTTTGGAACGGGTGTGACTATCGCTGCTTTGGAATGAGTTCAAGACCTCTCATATGCTTCTTCTCAACACCGTATTTGGTAAGAAGATTGCTGATGAAGAGGATCTGAAAATGAAATATACCGGGAAAGTCGGAAGGCACGACCCAAAATGGTAATTAAAATCCGAAAAAAAGTCTGTAAAGAGTAACTTCTTAGTGTTGCAAGGGAGTAATTCATCAAATTCTGCATTGAAAAAGGCTTAATCCTACTAATTAGATTAGTTTATCCAAAGATATCAAGTCACTGCGTTAGAATGTTCTAGCTTTTTTGGCAAATTTCAGAATATTAAAATTCCTAAGAAATGATCTCGAAGTGTTGAAAGGCTAAAATATTAAGGGAAAATAAAGATTTACCTGGTTTCCCTGCACTAAAATTTGAAAGCCCTCGCATTCTGCAGCATTATTCATAATAACAGCACTTGTCGCCACACCAGTTTGTATTTCACGACAAAATTTTTTAGGATCGATTCCATAAATACTTAGATTATTCACCAACGTCACTTTCTTATTACCAGCGCGATTTTCAATCTAGAACTTATAACTTTAGGACTCATCTGAAATTAAATTTTTCAAATTTCTCAGAAAATGGCACGATTTTCAAGTGCTGATGCTAGAATATCAAGGGATTCCTTCCATTTCATTACATATTTTAATTTATGAGCTGCACTCCAATGCATATGTATTTTCTATAAATGAAGTGAAAGCAGCACGACAGAAAAGTAACTTTCAACAAACGAGAACAATAATTCAATAATTTGCAAATGCTGACGTTATCACAATTTTTATGTCTGGTATCAACTATTATACATAAGAATAATATAGCATCTAAGCTGCATTTCATGATCTAGTGCATTACAAACTATATATAAAGATACCGTTGGGTTTGCAAAGAAAAGTGAACTGCATAGCAGAAAAAGAATGATCAGGTGGATATCAACAGTGCTCTGTTTACTATGAAAAATTTTAACCTTAAATGTAATTTTTGGCAGTGTTGACTTCCGCATCAGTTGCCGTCCATCAGCCCAGGTAATTACGTAGGTTTTCGTCATTTTCGATATAATTTTTTGAAATAGTGTATTCCAGTCCACTGACTCACGAGATCCCAATAGTGATACCAATACAGTGTCACTGATTAAGATTAGTTTTCCTTCCATGGTCGGATTCTAAAAACAGTTGGGAAGTAATAATTTGAAATATCCACGTATTTAAATATAAAACTTACCATGACACGAAGTGTTTCAAGAGAGTTAACATCAGCACTCAAAAAAATAAACTTATGTGACCAAATGTTGGCTGTTCTCAGTACTTTTAAACGCCAAGTCGTATATAAGACTCGTGTGGTTTGGTGTGGTTTGGCATAATGTTATAGAATACTATTAGCAAAACAATCTAAACCATAAGAAATAAATTTTATATAATCTCTACAGTACAACTGAAAAACAAAAAAAATTGGACTGGCAAAATTTGGAAAAAACTAGTATGAGCACTCTGAAGCTAAAGAGCTAACATCTTAATATATAACATACCATTTTTTTAACGTATGCAGTGATTATCTGCCTTACTTGTGTCTTGTCCATCAAACCACCTTTTCCACAGTGATCTCGGAAAATTGCCGAAACTGGTTCGGTAACTGCAAGATAGTCGTCCACTTTAACCAGCCCCTTTTCATTATTTATGTTGTCAATTTCTTCATCAGTTGTTTCAAAATTCTTCAGAAGTGGATGCATCCAATTTATCTAAAACGTTAACTGTTGTTAATTTAAAAATTCAATAATCAATCAGAATGCATCCTCTCATTCTCCTAATGACAGTGATTGCTGGGATATCTTGAAACAAAGGATGCATTTTGCTCAGATTAGCAGAGCAACAGAAATCATGATCTAGCTATCAAGCACCACGCAGAAGGTCCAGTCTTCATCGGCAAGCGTGATACTACTAAAGCACATTGCAAAATGAAAGGAAAATAGAAAACATTATATCCCATTCAAACCTTTTCAATCATTCCCGATCCTTTACTTTTATTTACTGTGAGTTTTACAATAGGTTCACTTCCTCTTTTGTTAATATGTTCCAGGAAAACGCTGAATTTCTTATACACTGTTTTCTTCATATCAATCCGTCGACCTGATGGTATACATGGAAGCAGGAAGCGTGAGTAAAATTCTCCAATATCCAATGGCAGCTGTCCTTTTTCAGTTACACGATACTTCAGTGCAGCCAAAAAACAACGTTCAAGCTGAAAAAAGAAGACTTATTCCCATGAAATCAGAATAATTTTGCTATTTTTATAAATTCTCATAAATGAGAATTTTCACGAAACGAAATCATGAAATTCCACTGACGCCATAACATGTGTAGAACTACGAACAACTCACAATAGCCCCATAAAAAAAGTTTCCGAAAGTATTAGTAATCTGACCTAAAATATTAATTATTCACCAACGAAACAAAAAAAAGTAAAAACTTCAAAAATCGTCGGGTGAACATCAAATAGCTCCAAAAAAACCAACCAAAGTTTCCACTGGGTCGGACTTGAGTTCTTCTTCAGCTTTATCTTCCGGAGGTATAGTCAATTCATCGTTTTTTTGCCTATCATCCAAGGCGGCATCAAATGATGAGCCGCTGATTGCTTCGTCATGCACTTCGCTGGTATTTTCATCCAAAATTAGGGAACTCAAAGTTGGAAATTCAGTTTCATAACTTCCGGATGATGCATCGCCTAAACCCATCTTTTCCGCTGGAATCTCCAATGGTTTTGCATGAGTTCCCACATCCCTAAATACGGCAAGCATAAAATACAAAAAATTTCTTTGTTACTAGAATAGGTGTGAGGTACCCAGAGTAATGATATCATTTGAACTGGTAAAAGGTTTAAAAATGTAAAGATTACTAGTGCAGCGATATTTAAATTTCATATATTTTATATATTCATGTATACATATCCAAATTTCATATATCTATATATACTGAAGGAAAAGTTTCATCATCGTATGTACATATATATATATATATATATATATATATATATATATATATATATATATATATATATATATATATATATATATAATAATAAATAAATAA
>NW_018108260.1:80423-88950 GCF_000183805.2 Loa loa
CTGCATAAAAAAATGTTAAAAATCTAACCAAAGCAAGTCGCCGTAAAAGTGCAATAAACGAACACCTGGCCCTTGCATACCATTCGCAATCATTTCCATCGATGACATCAATGAATACCCTACAGCTACAGGACCTTAAACAGGCAGATGTATCATTGCTGACTTACGAAAACACAAAACCATAAATAATTGAAGAAGAAATCAAAACTCAGGATTTTGAAGTCATACAATATCTATGACCCATTAATTTAAGCACAAATTTTGTTTATTTTCTTGTTGGTCAACTACTCTGAAAAGTATTGATACAAATATCAAAAAAAAAGAAATGTAAATCAAGTTTAAGAAATTGATTTATATATCCAAAACAACAGAAGAAGTAATCAGCAAAACATTTAAGGGAAAATGGCATTGGAAATTGCATATATTGCATAGGATAGATGCATACCAAAGTAAATAAAGCCATGGAAAAATGATCAACCTCGAAGCTGGTTTGACGACGATAAGACAGATATAGCTACTGCTGCATGACTACCAAACTCCAAAGTTTGCCGTAATGGACCAATTACACCTGAAACAAAATAAAATTAAAAACGACTCCCGAAAAAAAAAACGCCAAAACTCTCAGAAAATTACTCACCTTGAAGGAATAAATCAGCTCCATGCAACAGCTTTTGATATACAAACTCACTGACAACAAGTACAGGGAACGCTTCAGGTATTTTCCATGTCAGGTAAACTGAAAAAAGCAAATAGTAAATTAGCTATTCAGATTATTATTTAGAGTTCATTCAAAAAAGGTTTTTTTTTTGCATCAGACGCTCTAGACTTGAGCCATTTTAGTGACACAAGAATACTATGAGCATTCCACACCAATCTTTTCGGACAACTTTGCGAACCTGTAGGATAAAGTGCTTCGCCTCCCATTACAGTAAACAACAAAGGTTCCCTCTCGAATGTGTAAATATTCACATCTTCTCCTTTGCAGCATTTCACATGCATTAAAGAAGCCATCGTTTTATTGGTGATACCGCCAATGGGAGGTAAACGAGCCAACAGCTTCTTCCTGTAGTAAAAGACATCCAACAAAATTAATTTTAGGAAAACTTCCCTTCCACCAATAAATCTATGGATATGTGATTGTGTAAAAGTATTATTTGCTTGTTTCATGCTTTATTAGTTTGTTCTTCAGTTCGAGAAGTTCATATCCAGAATATACAATGGCCGATTAATTGACCAGATAATGCTACGGATGATCATGACGTCAATTAAGCAAGACAACTAACTTGTCCGAATTCCGGATGCTCGTGTCACTCTTTATCGTAAACGGTCTTTGAAACATCGTCACAAGTCAACGTCCAAATCTACCTTGAACAATCCCGATTTAAATCTCCCGGATGCTAAAAATCTTGCATGGAAAGCTTTGATGAAACGTTGTATGAAATTATTTCGTCCTATAAGGTAGTTGTATTATTGTGTTACTGACAGTAAGTACTGAGGTTCCTTAGAATTGGTCGGGATACTTACAGATGGTCAGTTCCTCTGATAACATATTTAGCCATATAAAAGATGTGGTAGATAAGGAAAGTCAAGATTGCGATCTAAAGTAAGAATTTGACCAGTACAAGTAAGCCATGATTCTAAATAATTCAGAATTCTCTGGTTTCAGATTCGGGAATTTTAGTTCAAAAACACTCATTTTCTGCTGTCACTATGACGAAAGCGAAAGCAAAATTTCTCGAACATAATTAAAGATCACATATTATATGTCTTTTGCAGTGTATAACAATCGTGGCAAGTGAAGAAAGCAAGGATGGCGATGGATAAGATTATTAAACCAGAGGAGAATGAATTCATTTCACCTCTTGTCAATTTCAAAACATTCGGACAGGTGCTTGTTTAATTTTTTACGACTAACGATGGCAGCAGTAAATAGAATGTTCCCAAGAAGTTCGAGATGTCCGAGTTTTCTGGGTGGTGCTCATGATGTTGCTAAGATCGTCTTCATGTTATACTTCTCACCTCTTCTTCTAATTTATCTGCATTCCCTGTGTTACCTTCCTTACATAGGACTTTTTTACCAGTTGAAAATCTTTTTTACCGAACAGAGATTGGAATTTATAGTGAAATTAAGATATCTGTGGTAATGTGTTAATATGTGTTAAAATGTCTCATTTGAATTATAGCTTTAATAAGATTAGGTCGCACGGAAACAACGAGATTGTCTGCGAAGTGTTGTTGCATTGGAACCGTTATTCGAGTTCAGTTATCCAGTTGATATGCCGGAAGCGCCGTCACACGTTCATAAACGTGTACTGCTTGAATGCGAAGTTGTAGATGATAACGAAACAACAGCTGCAAAATTACAAAAGATATTCGGTATACAGGATGATGGTGCGAGAGATATGGTTTCTAATTTGGAGTAAATTTCACTTTTTTGTACTGTTGCGTTTTAAACTTTTTTAAAATATACATTAGTGAATTTCTCTTTTCATGACTTCTTTTGAATTAAATGCAATTTAACTTATACATTTCTAAACACGAAACGTTATACAAATTCACTTTAAACAAAATATGCTATTTTTTTGAAACGAATTTTTTGGAACGAAATATGAAATCACTTGTTCCTTTTAAGGTGAATTAGCATGAATTTTTAATTTTTATATTTTGAACGGTACATATCATAATATTACAAAAAATCTTAAGATGTGAAGTCGACACACTTCTACTAATATAATTCACTCTATTAAATTGGTCTATAAAACATGTGTTGGCCAGTTCGACCGACAATTTTCTTTCAATGCAATCTTCAACAGTAATATTGAGCCTTCATCCACCACATTTTTTTTCATTCAGAGCCATGTAATTATTAGTTCTATGTTATCAAGAGTTGAAGCATTAATATCGACATCACCTTCCGACATCTTTTTTTTTTCTTTTTTTAATAATCGTACAGATATTTTTCAACCGTATTATTAAATTTAAATCTTGCTGAAGAATTTTTTAATGCTAAAGGGGTTTTTTCAGTGTCAATCATTTCGCTTTGCTAAATAAACGAGATATATTCTTTCGGAAGAAAGTTGACCTTGAAGATATACCTAGCGATACGAAACTGGAAACTTTGAAGTATGTAATTTAATTGAAGATTACAGTAGCAGATTGTGGTTGTCATTAATATCACCTGTGTCATCAAAAGCTTCATTGCATGATTCTTATTACTACTGTAATGTTAACGTGACTATGTGTCATTCGGAGCCTACTTATCCATTATGTACCTCTATTTTAAATTTTATTATCATTTTTACTAGAAAGTGAAAATGTTAGAAACTCCAACTTCTTTAGCTCTTTTTGATTACTTCAGCTCTACATAATTAAATTACTTTAGTGTAGAGATAAGGTACTCAAAGTTTCAATTAATTTACAGATTGAAAAAAAAAGTGTTGGATATGTTTAATCCTATCAAGAAGAAACCAGCGGGTCCTTACGATGATCCCCGGTAAAATTTCACCGTTTCTTTTTTTCGTATTTTCTGTTCATCTGTAATTGAGAAACGTTGAACTTCTGGTGTAGAAATCAGGACTTTTTTAAAATAGAGTGTTACTGTATAGAAAAATGAAAGAAGTTAGTTGACCGTCAGAAAAAATTACATTTCATAAGAATGAAGCATCCTTCAATTTTAGGCAGCGTGAACAAGATCTGAAGATGAGACGGAATATACAGCAGAGCATGTGCTACGGTAGTACTGTACTCAAATATGGTGACTATTATGAAAATGTAAGCTTATCCGCCATGATAAATTGGAGTACAAATAAAAGAGGGACTTGAAGCAATTGTCTTACCCACTATCCATGACAAGTAATTTTCTCTGGACTAATAATATTTTGCATTTTCGAATTCGTATCTCTTCCAATTACTACGATTGCTGAGTTTCAGGAAATGAGACACTGCCGAAATGATGGATATAAGCAATCAGTAGTAAATGATATCGTAGTAACGGTGGTTATTTGTAAACCATACAACAAAGCTTTGGAGTATTTAGAAAAACGAAACGCAACGGTAAATTGTTAAAAGTTGCTCGCAAAGTTTTGAGTATGTTTTCTAGTTTTAGCAATGATGAGCTTAGATTTGGTTTACTACGTATAAAAGCAAAACCGTATTGATTAATGTTGCATTCATTATCGTCGAGAAGTTTGCAATGTTAAGTTTTATTTCATATTGAAGGTATGCAGAAAATTCTCTTCCTTACAGTGGTAATAGGGCGGTGAAAGAGGGAGTTTATGCATAGAAAACGAAACCCTTAAATCTTCCACATCTGAGCAGAAATCAATTAAATATGAACCAATTCTTTTATAGTTGCGTCCATACTGGCGATTTTTGTTACGGGGTGAAACATCTTTGCTTGAGTTGCACAGTTTATTTCGGTGTACCGCAGATTATGGGACTGCAGTGGACGAAGACAAACTGCCACAGCTGCATGAATTCAACATGGTACACGAATTTTTAACTTCACACTTCATTTTAAAGTTGCTTTCCACAAAATTTTAATTTTCCGTTTAAAATATAAGTAAATTGCTCTGACTTCAGAAAAATAAAATTTTTTCTTTTTGGAGACTCGATTTTCTGTTTTGCAATGTAGAATATATTTTACAGTTCAAATATCCGTCGTCATTCTTGTTTATCCATGATACATTTTATATAGCGGAAACCTATGCTGGATCCAAGGAAACACTGTCACAAATCGACAATTCAAAAATTGAACCTCACATTGATATTTCAGAGTGATTCGTTTTTATCAGTTTTGCTAGTTTTCTATAACTTCTTTTCTATTGCTCTTATACTTATTATAAGAGATGCTTGCAAATATTTCTGGAATCTATCCAAAAAAGAAATTCAGGAAATTTAATTTTCCAGTTATGAAAAGATTTTTCTAGTCTCCTAAACTTTTGCATTATTATGTTCTTTTCATTGTCATCATGTATTGCTTTTAGGCCTATACGTGAATGGATGAAAAGAAAACCAAAAGATTTTGGTCCAACACAAGTCAAAAGTCTCAGTGAAGGCAAGGTTAATTTGACATGAACTTGGTTGATCACTTTTAAACCTTTATTGTGTTATAATCGGTTCAAACGTTCAAATTTCGTTTGTACTTAAGAAATGTTCAACTCTATGGAAGCAAAACTTACCAATTGGAATACCTATTATTTCCGCATATTCCTGCTGAATACTGCAGGGATAAATTTAAGAAAAAGTAAATCCAATCATCGCTTAGCTCAAAAGAGCCGCAGTTTTCCATCACGTTCTTTGATTATTGGTAATTATCATTTCAGGTTAAAGATTTGGTATGTCGTCTTGGATATCCTTATGTTTATGTTCACCAGGGTAACTGCGAGCATGTCTTTTTTTTCACCGATTTACGATTGATGGATATACAAGATTATCCAATCGACTTTCCTCAAAAATTATCCGACACAAGTCTGGAAAACTACTGCATTACATGCCATAAACGGATTGCGGAGTAAAACTATTATTTTCAGATCTCTGATTTTATCTATCCAGAATGGTGATGGGTGGTAACAGCTTATCATTGACTAGCTTAATAATTTATATAAGGCAAAACGAAGGAAGAAAAAAGCGACATGCAAAGAAAATTAAGTGATGTACGCACATTGCTGAGGACCTATTTCCTTATTATCCTTTAATATTCGTATTTTAATCATTTGTTCATTTTCCAACCACTTCCTAATGGTTATCTGTACTTATTTTAGCTGGATAGTTGAAAGTGAAAGTTTCCCGATAAGTCCAGCTCATATGTGCGATGACTGCTATCGAAGCTTCCATTATATTCTCTCTTATCGTCGGAATATCGACTCTAGAGCATATGTTTATATGGACCCATCCATCTTGCAGTACTAACAAGCCGTTCTTATCTGTTCCATCTAACTAATGCTAGTAATAGTGTCGTGTATTTTGCTGTATGTGCTCTATTTATATTTGATTTCTTCCCAAATTCTCAAAACGAAAACAAACTCAAATGAAACTGGAAGGGTTTTGATAAACTATAATCTCCTTTTGTAAGTTTATTGTTAAAAATTTTATATTTTACTTCGTTCTTACATACTTTTTTTCGAAATAGTGCAACAATAGAAAACTTCGGACTTTCCCTAACAAATGCATGATAGATTATATCAATAAGAAAATAATAGCAATTTCTTAATTATATAAGCACTTTGTAGAATAATTGGGGATATGAGGAAATGACTCTGCGATTGAAAAGATTTCAGTGCAAAAAAAAGACGGCCAGATTTGACACGGAGATGTGGGAAAAAGGAAAAGAGAAGACCGTAGATATCCAAATTGTTTCTTCTAAAGGATCTAGCCACATTTAATATGGATAGCGAATAAATTGCTATTAACATAAGATGGGAAAAATTATTTGCATATCTATTTTATTTATCTATTCATCATATTCGCTCAGGTTTACTTGCGAATTTTGGAAACTCAAAGGATAAATAGAGGTGGTACTCGAGTTAAATTAAAAAATAAGCAGAGGTTTAGGGTTTCGATTTTAGCTCCCATTTAGTTTATGAAAACTTCGCTTTTAATAGTGCTACGTTTAACCACGACATGACAAGCCAGCAATGGTGCCTTCCCGAAAAGCTGGAATGAATGTTCTGCATTTCTTTCCTCTGATAAGTGATAGAACGACTTAGTAGAAAGACGAGGAATTGAAACAATTAATTAACTAGAAAAACAATTGGTTTCATGGAAGTCAAGGTTCAGAATGGACAGAGAAGTGGACGACTAGAATCATTTAACATTCGCAAAGAGGAATTGCATATCGCATCGAACATTTCAGACATTTCCGTTTAATATTGTAAATTTGTGTACTTTGAAGCGGTTGAAAATGTATAAAACGTTCTCTTATGTAATGTTTTATGGCAAAGAACAGGCAATGGTATGTTTGAATTTCAATAGCATGGAATGGATACAAGAAGTGATTTCAAGAGTTTGAATCCTCTTTCTAATCTGGACCGTCTTCCATTCTTCATCAATCAGAGCTTTCTTCCACTAGATTAGAAGATTATCCTCTTCTAGTCTATGACGATATAAAGCTGTGATATATGGATCAGCCGCCTGATTAAAAATAATTTACATTTTGTTAGATCATTTATAGTTCTACGCGGTGATAATGTACATTATCATGGTAATCTTGGCAATGGAGCTGATACGCTGCGTTCTACAACTGATGTACGAGAAAGAAAAACGCGAAACATCAAAGAAAGAATTACCAATACTTGTCGCCGATAAAGATTCCCTCGGAGAAGTATTTCGGATTTCGTAATTTGTAATATATTAGCCTCTTATTGCCACCAGTAACATCATCATACGTCAGCCATAACTTCGCACAGAATTCCTAATTCCGTTCAGTTTAACTTGCTAATAGAAAAGACTAAAAGCTTCTAAAGAGCTTGCTTGTTTCTGGATGTCCATATAGAAAGATGTTAAGATGACGACCAAACAATGAACTGATGTTGTTTTAAGATCTTCAACCATATGGTTTTATTATGTTACGTAAATTTTAAACTTTCGATACAGATTATCAATTCAGAACACTATCTACAAGAGGACCATTTCGACTTCATTACCAAAAATAACAAAGAATGGAAAGGAACTTGATCAAAAATTTAGCAATATTTTGTCCGGTGGAGTACAACATGGCATATCAAGGTCACCATTCGGTAATCATTCTTTTGGCATAATTATCTCCAGAAACTAAAATATCACTTCTGATCCAGCCGTCACTTGTCGGAAATCCTAAAGTTTATAGCAGGTTACGACTAGTAACCTATCGGTCAGGTACACTTGCTATTTGATATAACTGGATTTATGAATTCCGGAATCACTGCGCTTCCCCCTCAGGAAAATATCTTTTCGGAGCAGTTCAAATCGCTTTATCGCGTTTTCAGGTGGTGGCTTTAAGATTCGGAAATTATGTCATTTATATGTTTTACTGGCTTTTTTCAAATATGCAAATTTTATTTCGACTTTTTTATTATGTATACAGACCAGATATTAGCAAGCCAGCAGCTCCAAAAAACAATTTCAGCATGTAATGATAAATTGAGAGCTGCAATGCCGTCTCTAGAGAGAGCAATTACAACACAAAGTGTACCGATTGCGAATATTTCTCAAAAGCCTAGACTGAAAATGACTAAAAGCAGCCATAAAAAGTCAGTCAAGGAGAGATCAATCAATAAATCCAAGAAAAGTGGAGAAAACATTAAAAGAAATCTAAAACTCAAAATATCAATACCATTAAAACGGACTCAAGTAGACAACATATCGGAGGAGAGACATACGGCAGAGAGTACGAAGGCAATGAAGGAGCAATATATTGGATACTACAAAAAGTTTTAATATTTTCTGAATTTATTAAAGTAATACACTTCCTTTAAAACAAGATAAACCAACCAAATAAAGTCATTAGGCGGTAAAGGATGATGGGAAACGGTAAGGGGAAGGACAAGAA
>NW_018108260.1:88970-100023 GCF_000183805.2 Loa loa
AGCAAGCCAGCAGCTCCAAAAACAATTTCAGCATGTAATGATAAATTGAGAGCTGCAATGCCGTCTCTAGAGAGAGCAATTACAACACAAAGTGTACCGATTGCGAATATTTCTCAAAAGCCTAGACTGAAAATGACTAAAAGCAGCCATAAAAAGTCAGTCAAGGAGAGATCAATCAATAAATCCAAGAAAAGTGGAGAAAACATTAAAAGAAATCTAAAACTCAAAATATCAATACCATTAAAACGGACTCAAGTAGACAACATATCGGAGGAGAGACATACGGCAGAGAGTACGAAGGCAATGAAGGAGCAATATATTGGATACTACAAAAAGTTTTAATATTTTCTGAATTTATTAAAGTAATACACTTCCTTTAAAACAAGATAAACCAACCAAATAAAGTCATTAGGCGGTAAAGGATGATGGGAAACGGTAGGGAGGCAAGAAGATGGGATAGAATCTCCTTAAGGCAAACAGGCCATATATAGCTGACAATAATAAGCAAATTGCAGCAGGAATATTCTCCAGTGACAATCCAACAATATGTGAAGGTGACGTCTATAGTTCTATTTTCGAGCATATTAAGTTCAGGTCAAATGAAGTGCATGATGAATCTTTGTTCATAGACCAATTGGCTATGCAATTTAAGCCTTATCTGGGACAGTATGATTGTAATCTTTTCATTGAGCATACCGAGAATTTCCCATGTTTTTTCTCATTTTAAATTGATAAATTAATCAATAAAGAAACAATGGAAATTAGAGTAATACGATATGAAGCATAAAATCCTGGAACTATGAAGCAAACAATTTGAATAAAAACAAGGACAAAAGCCAATTAATCATTGAACAAGAGGAGCCAACTAATCATTGAAGTTATGAGAATCAAGTTTTATTTTATAGGATTATACTGTTTAACACCTTAGATTCGGCATTAACTGGAACTGAACTCATCTTCATCATTTCTCAAATTAAGTAATTAGACTTTTATGTATTATCGATCCAAACAAAAACAGCGTATGGAGACAAAGCATCAAAGTAGCAGAATGAGCTATGAGCTACACTGGATACCATCGCTTAATAAACATACAATGCCACTAACAATATATAAACAAATCACCCTGACTGACCAGTGGAAATTTGCGAAGTGGTGGTAAATGGTACTTAATTCAATGTACTTATTGGTTGATGCGCCTCAAATTAAAAGTAGAAGAAGGAGACCTAACGAAGGGATGCAGGAATAAGGAAAGCAAAAATAAGTATATAGAATGTCTCTGTCAACATTGCTTTCTTGCAGTTAGATGTGTAAGGTTAACAGCTTGGGTCCATAATCTGACGAAGTAAAATGAAAGAAAGCAAGAACTTTTTAGCATTTCCATAGTCCTTTTTTCATATTATTATTTAAAGCATTTTCATAGTTCTCAAACAACTGAATGTGCAATGCAAGCAGTGCATTTTCTGCTAATGACCCAATATTATAAAGGTTCAACAAAAATCTTTATTAAGAAAAAATATCTTGTAAAAGACAAATAATTGCAAGGAAAGTCTTTTTTACAAAAAATGTAGTACTGAAGATTTGCTCAAAATCTGATTCCATTTTCTATAGAAATAGAAATAATAAATAAGAACAAACTAACCACTGTTAAGAATGAAAACGTACATAAATCAAGGAAAATAAAGACATCAAAATAAATCAAGCTCAGTAGTCCAGTAAAAATTCATGTTTGGTAGTAATTTAATATATAAAATATGGCACATCCTTTGCCAACAACTCAAAGGGACGCAGAACACAAAACCAAGTGTAACAGCGTTACCTTCTTTCTGTACCACCAAAACCTGAAAAACAAAAGTTTAACCATTATTGAAAAAAGAAAAGCGATAGGAAGAACTGAATTTTACTTGAAGGTGATAAAAGCTAACTAATAACATCAACAAATATTCAACACTGATAATCATATAAGCAGATTATATCTCCTCTACTCATTATATTAAACAAAAAAAATCCAGAATGTGTATCATGATTTTTAAGGAATAAAATAAAGCTTTATGATGGAAGAGTACAGTTTGTTAGCAAATGCTAATAAACATGATGATGTGTAGTTTTTCAGAGCAAAATAGAATTAGACAATTAATGAAACGAGGAATCCACCTGACGTTGTTCGACTTGTTGAAGGCCCTGGCGAATCATTCCTATACCTACCATGTGAAGAGCTCCGGGAACCATCTTGCTCATACGATCTTCTACTTCGAAAGAAACTGTCTTCACTAAAATTAAATAGCAACAATTACCACAACTTGCAAACAGATTTTCAGTTTGGTCAACTGACTGCCTATAAACTTCAAATTATTAACTACACCTCAATTTTTTCTGACCATGAACAAACCTGTTCTGGCTCCTGCCGTACAAGTAACCAGCTAAGCCGCCCAATCCAAGACCAGAAAAGAAACCAGGTCCACTGGACTGAGATTGTGCACCGGCTGCGTTATAGAAAGATTCTTCGTATGTAGGAGGTGCATCGGTTGGATGTGTAAAGCTTTTGAAACCTGGCGGTGGTGGTCTTCCGTTGCCTGGTGGAGGTGGTGGTCCTTGATCCCAACCCCATCCTGATAAAAGATTTACAAACATTAATTTACTTGTCATACTCAAGTATTCATTTCACCAGAGATATCGACTACTACTTAATAAAGAGTGATACAGCACAAAAATTTTGAGCTGTAAAACGTACTAGACGAGTCTGAAATTATAAACTCGAAACTACTAAACAATGAATCCATGGCTGATTAGAAGCAAATAGCATAGTCAAGTTTTACACAACCACATGAATTGCCCCTCTTATCTCCCTTTGTCTTTCGTCATCAATACAACTTTCACTCACTTTATTTGTGAAGTGATGGAACAATAATGGTGCTATATGGTTTGAAAATAAAGTTAGAAATAAATAAAAGTTAAAAATTGAATACCACTGCGACGTGTCCTGTTATCACCAGCAGTGGGTTGCAAACAACTGTAGTAGACTACAAAGAAAAACAAAAGCAAAATGGCTATAGTCGAAAATGTCAAGGAACCAAATCTGAAATGATTAACATGAAATCTAAACTAAGAATTCCAAGGTTACAAATAAAGAAAGTTACGGAAAACTTACTTCTAGAAAAAACGAAAAGTCAGAAACACTTCCATAAATACTCACTCATGATCTTTCTTATACGTTGGTGCACTTGGTACTTTTTTGCCGTCACCATAATTGCTCCCTCCTGCGCGACTATATTCCAGGCTGTACTTCAACTAAAAAATATCAGTTAAACATATCTAACTGAAAATCAATTTATTTATTAACAATGAATTATCAGCTTGTCAGAATTCACGGAAACTTGCACATTAATCTTAAAGAGTTCATTACAAATTATTAGTTGTTTGCATCATAACAGCACTCGCAAACGTCAACAAATACTATACTGCCTTCCACTATTCATATCAAAATTTTAATCTATCCTGACATAATTCATGTGTTAGAGCTGATGCCGATCATAATTTCCCATGAAATCATGTCAGTCAACAATAACAGTTCACTGCAGTATGAAAGTTGTCTGAAAAAATAAATTCCAAGCTTACGCCACAAGAACCTCGCAAGATGTACGGGTCATCTGCGTAATCATATCCTTCACAAGATATGCGGATCTAAAACAAAATTTTAGTCGCATTTTAAATTTTCAGATCTGACTTAAGAAATGTTGCTTACGAACAGGCTTATCAGACATCAAATATCCTTAAAAACATGACAAATTGCATAGAAAACTGATGGTGACTCATAAATAGCACATAGATAGTACATCCATCATGGAAAAATTACTTCTCCAAATTCATACTGATCGCTCATCTCAGCTTTACACTCCCACTGGACATCGATGCCATCATAACCTTTGTTGTAACATTGGACAACCTAAAAATGTAAGCAGAGAACAGGAGAAAATAGTCTAAAAATCATGATCATGGGCTGCTTTCAGTTCAAAATACCGAAAATGGCCATGTCCAATGCAAAGGAAGCAACATTACGAAATTTACTATACTGTGACAAAATTATCATATCCTGTACATACTCTAGGTTCAAACTTCCCCTCTGCCGATCCTCCGACACACTGAATTTGTGGAATTGGAGAAGATCTTCTTCCTGTGGTATACTTATCTCGATATAATGTTAGCGTTGTGACATCGGCCAAACGGACTTTCCCTGAGCTCTCTGGAAATGTTGGAGTTGTCATAAGTTATCTACAAATAATTTTTCGGAGTACAATTACTTATCTAAATCGATTGCCGAAGTTAAGTTCAAATAAGTAGGCAATTTTCCAACACCTATGATTCTGCTTCCTTTTGAGTCTGTTAAAACTTCCCAAACTGGGGTATTATAACCTTTCGTTCTGTCTGTTCTCAAAAATATGTGAAAAATTACCTCTACGTAATCACGACAGGAAAACAATAATTACTTCATTGCTGTCCAAATAACTTCAAAACTTACCACATAAATTAACAGTACCAATTAAAAATATAACATATAATCCGTAGCACGACATTATAATCCTGAAAATTTGAAAATAAAAAACTGTAAATGTTTCAAGTTGAAAAATGATGAAATATTTAATTGACCATACTTTTATTTTATTACTTATAGAATGAACTATATTTAATTCCATTTTCAATGCAAAGCTTGACTAATACATAATTTGACTCAATAAACGAGCACATAAAATGCTGCCTTGCCTTGGTGTTAACCAGAAAATGAAGACGTCAAATTGTGCAAATAACGAATAAGCAAAACATCAGCCCACCTCCTAACGAAACAGCAAACGACACATAGCATTAGAAACTTGCCGGGAAGATTTACTTGTGCAATGGAATTATCTCATGCAGAAAGGTAATTGTCTTACTGTAACATGTAAAGTGTGTATTTCGCCTCGGATATTTGTGATCTGGGAGAAGTCTAGATAAAGAATGGCCAAGGATACCTTGCAAAACATCCACTAGACATGATAGGCTTGCTTTGTTTTTCCGTTACCGAATAGGTTAGTAACCTAGAATTAAATAAGAGGGTTCGAGAATTACAGCAATATTAATCTGGTAAAATGATTGTTTATTGAAGCAGAGCGATCAACTTGCAATCAATATGCAGTGAAGGCTTACTGAAGGTAAACCTGACAGCGACGGTAATTTAACTTCCTTGTACCTAACAATGATTATTAAGTTTCTGTCGAAATAGGAGTTTAATCAGTTAGATAATGCATATTATCAGTGACTTTGACAAATTAAACAAGCAAAATGATAAAGCCTATTTTATAGTGGGAGGTTGTATTTGAGGAGCATTAGAACAACAATAGCATTCTTTATTTTGAGCATATCATACAAACAACAATTTTTTGGTGATTTATCAGTACATATATAGTACTAATTGCGCATCGCTGTTATTACTGCTGCCTTCCAAATTCGTTCACTTTTTCTGAAACAAAAAAATACGGTATTGTGAAGTTTGACGGGGAGAAAGTTAGTAAGAAGTAAGGGATATGAATGTTAAGGCATCCAAAGTCCTTTTTTTATAAAGAGATGAAAGTATTCTTTAACTTCTTTCTTTTTTCCTTTTTTTTTTTTAGGATTCATTTGAAAAATGAATCGCAATGATCTTCCGGAAATCATTTCACAGACATTTGTTACGCCTGTATTCACGGAACAACCCATTACACTCTGTAATTGATTATGCGATCCACATCAGGAACCACTTACAATACAACTTATTTCAAATTTCACAAAATGTGAACTTGAAAAGTTATAAAGCAGGTGGAAAAAATCTTTTCTTGGGTTTAAAATCATTTCAAAAAGTCGCACTCTGAATGCAAATAATGGCTCGGATAAATAAAAGCGACTATCGGAAACAATCGAGCCAAATCCTGGTCGGAAGTTACCGCGGCCAGAAACAAGTGAACCTCCGGACGGTCCCAAATTTGCCAGTTTTGGTGATCGAAAGAAATAATCATTAGTCGCATTCACCGTCTACAAAGAATTCAGTGATTCATTAACTATTTGATTCTTCTATTTTTTAGTTAACCAATTCATACTTTCGTTATTTATTCATCGTCATTCTCTACGATAACCTTTTTTGTTTCCTTTTATTTGTATGTCATCGATTTTAAATATCTGAAAAGCTTTTCTTCTTTCAAAATGATTATGATACGTAAGATGGAAGCGTTTATTGTGATCAAAGGGCTCCGAGCGATTATATTTATCCTAACAGTACACGCTGTAAGTGATGATTTTATCATTCGTAGTTGATGTGGTTATCACCCCTTCACATCAATGCCTCAATAAATTAATTCGTGGGGATGTAATGTTAAACAGACTGAATGTATTCCGTGAAAGACATACAGTAATTGGCGTTTTCAAATTCTCTGTGTTGAATCGTTGATTGGTAAATCGTAATCTAAACTTAACTAGTTATAGATTGCGTAAAATCTACTAAATCTACCACTAATTTCCGCTACTCCAACAAGTTTTTGCACTTTTATACTTGTGTGATATTTAGAATTTTTGAATGAAGAAGGCCTATGAAATGAAAAAAACAAACAAACCTGGCAATGGAAATTTAAAATAGCAATTACAGATAGCAAAGGAAGCGGTAGCATGAGTAGGACAGTACCATAAATCATCGTTGCAATTTGGTTGTATCTATCGAAGTCGGTATTAAATAGGAAGTTGCTGGTAAATGCTTTCTAGGGTTGTGCTAAACAATACCATAGAAAGTTTTACGAGTTTCGTGGAAAATTATATCTCTAAACAGCAAAGAAGAGACCACTGTGGCGAAACTTTTAATTATAAAAGCTCTTGTGAGTGCGATAGCATTATTGAAATCATCCCTGGAAACAATTAGCCAGAAGAGATGGATGACCAGGCTGATTGGTTAAAGATTTCTCTCCCTCCCTTTCTCTCATCCCTTCTTTAAATTATAACTTATATAGTTCGTTTCACAATGGCCTGTAATGGACGTAACTGTAGAAATAGCATCATGAGAAAGGACACATTCTGCAAAATGTTATGAGTAATCAATTTAAAATCCATGACCTCCTAAATAATGACACAAGAAGTGATACGAGGAAGAGATGGATTGATTTGAAATGTAAAATTTAGATTTCGTCCTCGGTTTACTCTTTCTTCTTTTTGCTGATAACATGAAAAGTCTTATAATTCATTTCTTTATTATTCAATTCATCATCCAATTACTAATTCTATCATCACACTGTCTGTGTAAATAACCCTCTCCTTTATTTGGAAAACATTTTAATTATGAAGTAATTGATAAATTTATCGTAAATGAACTATTAAAGCATTGAGGTAACAGTTCATATACCTAACCATTCACATCAAAATCAACATAGCCCAGATTCATTATATATAACAATTATTTAGTATTCACTTTCCATGTTACACGCATGAAATTACAGACCCTATTTCTTATGGAACTTACACATCTGAAAGGACAAGAAGACTGTTACATTCAAGGTGTCACTAACATCTTATTGAATTAACAGGAAGTCGATAATTTTAATCTTCCGAGAAGTCGTGAAAAGAAAAGATGACGTGTATGACATATACACAGGCCTACATTTATAGCCTTGTATGCATTTTATTAATTAAACATTTCAGCATGAGCAGCATTCAGCTTAAGCTTTATTTGAATTAAAGTGAATTTGTATTTTGCTCATGGGACTGAATATAAATCAAATCACATGCTAACATATTTTTAGACAAAAAATAGCACAGCAATTTGGAATTTTCTCTTCCTTTGATAAATGTCATTAAAACGTTTCATCAAGTAAACTACTTCATTTGTCTAACTTTTTTATTCCAAAATTGCAAGAAAAAAAGTCAAAATTTTATCCAAAATTATTCATATTGAAAATTCAGATTTGAATGGGATAAACGTGAATGATATAAAAAACTAGCAAAAATGTCGTCCATCAAAGAAATAAATATTTTGAATATTGCAAATAATATAATGATATCAAGCAGCTAACTGATACATAATCTAAAATCAGTGATTGAACCCAACCATATAGCAAAACTTCTGCATAACCTCAAACTAACAGGTCTGTAGATAAGTCTTATAAATCTTATTTTTTTTTGATAGATAAGTCTTGTAAATTAACAGCAAAAAAATAGAAATCAATCTGGTAAAGATATTCTTTAGCTTCATGAAAATCTCTTTTATTGACTACTAACTGACCAATATTATATTACTGACCTTTGTGACCATCTTACTTCGGTCAAGAGCTAGAATGAAAATGATACCCTTTGAAAATAAGATGTTATTTAATCTCTTTCCATTTTCATTGTTAGTATGATTACATGTAGTTGGAAGTTCCCAAACACGAAATGTCATTTAATTTTCGCATCTTCATCGAATCCACTATCGTAATCCTACTTAGCTGAAACAATGTATTGCATCGCTGAATTGCATTCGACAGTCATGCGACAAACACCGTGATCCGTATACTAGTGTTGTTGGGAGGGCGTTTTTACTGCAGTTTTATTTGGGTGATTAGTCTTTTGTTTCTCTACTGTTAATAGTTGCATTATTTAGCCTGTTTTGTCAACCTCTGTCATGTCTATGTCCCATTAATGTCATATCTCAGTCATTTCCATGTTGCCGGTTCAATAGTATTCCCGTCTAGAATGTCTTTGTGGAAAAGTTCCGTAAAACACTTGGAAATAGTTAGATTTGGCAGTTAACAGGTTTTCTGAGGGATGTTAGTTAAAGACAAAATATTTAAGATCCTCTCAGAATTATGAAGCACATGGATTTTCCGATGGAAGTTCTGGATTTGACATTACGATAACTTAAAGTATCGCTGCTCTCTTTATTGTACATTGTAAATGCAAGTGTTACTTTGAAAAAAAAAAACTCCAGTAACAAAAGTTTTTTTGACCTTATTTAAAATTCGGGACTGATGGAGGTAACCTGGATAGATGCAATAGAGTTAATAGCACTGAGTGAAGTTGAATCTCAGTTGACAGAATGAATTCTATAGACAGACTTCTTCGGGTCACAGCTGGGTTAAAATCTTGTTAATAATTTGTTTTAAGATGGGACTGAGAAACTTTCCCTAGTTTAACAGCACCATTTGTTGTTAACTCAGTAGATCGTGATGTCATTATTTAATTAAAGATGCTTTCATATACCGAAATTCATCTTGACTACTTTTTGTAGATAAGGAACTGAAAACTAGTTTTAAGGCGAGTAGAACTAGTTTTTGAGTTAATTAAATTTATCTCAAATTTTTTAGAAAAATGAGTGACGTAGAAAGTGACAGCAATGGAAGACTGGGAGAGCAAGATGATGAGGAAGTGTATGATGATGAAGCATATGAACAAGTCATTTTAGAAATGAAAAAAATGGTAAGCTTTTGTTGTACTTTCTAATATTAACCTTCCGAGTTCCCTGGTCATTAGTTTTTCCATACTTTGATATAATTTGGAGGTAGTAACAGCAGCGCACAGAATGTGACATCAGCTACTTTGCAGGTGGAAGTTTCGCCGAAGGACTATGGCAGTCGTATGAAATTGATTGAGGCTTTGCGTCGAAGTGGTGAGCTTGAAGCAGTTCGAGAACAACGAGAATGCATATCAACATTATACACGATGCCTCCCAGTTTCTGGCTAGACTGGATCGAGTTAGTTACTCTTTGCAAAAGTGATCAAGAACATTTGCATTGTGCTATATCCTCTTGCAAAGGAATTAATTCGAATGTTTTGAAACTAACTGAAACATAGCTCAGTCAGAGAAATATGAAGAGTCTACTTACAAGAGAGCACTGAGATCCGAGCTCTCCGATTACGGTATTTATGCTATTTCTCCATTTCAGGGTAGTAACAACAAACTACAGCATGCGGTTGAATGTGACAAGGATCTGATTAACAGCAGTGTCTGACACATTCGTATCGAACTTTAAAGTTTAAGGTAGAGAGAAGAGGAAGAGAGAGAGAGAGAGAGAGGGAGAGCCGAATAAACTGAAAATTATGAACTTTCATCTCTGGCATGTTCCCATGATTCCTTAATATTAATCTTGTTTCATATTATTTACAGAGATGAAAAGTCGGCAGAAAGTGGCAAGGATCTGATTAAACGGCTTTTCGAATGTGCAGTTCGGGATTTTCACAGTCCCGATGTTTATCTGGAATACGTCCAATGGGCCTGCGGTACATCTCTCGATTTTGCGAGAGAGGTAACGATAGTATCAGATACATTCTTATTGAACTTTCAGGTTTAGAATATAAGGAAGTGAAGATCAGACTTCAAAAGTTCTAGCAAGTTTTTTGTTTCTCTGATTGTTAGATCATTCAGCGCACCATAGCCATGAATAATAGTACAGCCATGCGCATACATGAACACCGTGGAAAAGGCCGGCAGATTGGCTTTCAAACTGTTCCATCCATTTCAATGACTGGTGGGATCGATGTCACATATTCCAGCGGCTAAGAGTGACTTGGTTTCATAGAATGTTGTTAAAAGCAAAAGTCAGTTCAGTTATGCCTTTTTGTAATTTTTGGCAATAAAATGATTTTATGGTAGTATCGGGTACAAAACTTTTAGAAAATGGAAGAAGCAGTGATAAAAATAGGTTTACGAGCTGATTGTGCTTCTTTGATTTGGAACATTTATTTGGATTTGAAAAAATGATTCTGAATTCAATGGGTGGTGGGAAAATATAATTTGACAAAAAGGAAGGGGAACAAATAAAACGACATTCAGGACTGGGAATTTAGCGTAGATCCATCAGTCAAGAAATAGCAAGAAAGCGACCAGTAGTGGAAATCAGCAGAAAAGCTCCTCTGGCAAGGTTTGGCCAATCTGCGTCACACAGTCCTCTTGTTGGTCACAATCATTTGTCCAGCTTAAATCGTAGCTGGACCTACTTTAACCTCAACTGCCACCACCCAACGGGGGACATGACATTCCGGACGGAAATGTTGGACGTCCTATAGGACGCCGACCTGTTCCATACCCATGACCACC